>NC_073692.1:319289640-319524725 GCF_029784155.1 Uranotaenia lowii
GCTGTGTGTTTGCTTCAGTCAGTCATCTCATGCAGGGCTGATAAAAAATATTGAAGAAATTGATTGGCGCTTGAATCATTGTAGGACATCAAAAGTGAGATTTAATTTTAAAATACTTTTTTATTTAGTCTTGTCGTGTTAAACAGTTCGTTTCCATTTGTACAGTTAAGGATTTCATATACCTAACTGTGTAGGTATCTTTTTAAATTTGCATAAACGATTAATCCTGAAATTTCACATTGAAAAAAATAATTGTAAAATCTAAACTGTGCTTATGTTTGTCATCTAACAGCTCTTCTGAATGCGCTGCGAGGATACCCGTTGCGTGGAAAACCATTCACCCTGCCAGAAGGATGCAAGGGAGTGATATTCCAGGAGACGCAGAAACCACTTTCGGCCGATGATGAACGTAGCTTTAGTTTTGCCGGTGCCTTCGACCGGTTCACCTACTGGAATTACGACAAAATACCATCGAAAAACGATCCTCTGGAAAAGGCCCTGAATTGGATGGAACTTGCAGCGGTGCTTCATGCGCCACTAAGCGATACTAATGTTAAGGAGGAGATGGTGATTAAAAATGAAAAATAAACACATCTATTGTGTCTGTAATATAACTTTATTACTGTTTTATTAGCATACGGATGTCACATTCTATTCTGTTGTTATCTTCATAAACTCTCTATGCAATTATGTTTGTTTTTATTTTTTGAAATGTCCCTTCCATGTGTAAGGATCAACTATAACCAGTAGAACGGGAAATGCTACTGTAGCGTAAGATTAAAAAAGAAAAAAAATCTTATAAAACTAAAACTTATCGCGATTAGGTTGCACTCTTTGGCGGTGGTCTGTAAACTCCGACAACGACCGCGTGGTCTCGCTCGTATGGTTCCAGTGTGATTTGTTCTTGTGGTTTCAGTTTTTCGGCCTGCAGTTTTTTCACCTCAGATGCAAACACAGCTTCCGGTACGGCTGTCGAGTCTATGCAGGAAGCCTTGATGGAAATCACGAAATGGCCACCGTTTCGAAGGAACTGATGCGAGTTCAAGGCAACAATACGGGCTTGATCGGGCTGAGCAACGTCGGCAAATACCGTATCGACCAATCCGACCAGCATACGGTATTTGTGTGGATGACGAGCGTCTTCAATAATGGGAATGATGTTGGTCCGCTTTTTGGCTACGTTGATTAGATCTCGACCGGAACGATGTGAAAATTCAACGGCATAGACCAATCCTTCAGGACCGACAATATCCGAAACGTGTGAAACCGTCGTTCCCGAGGCAGCACCCAGATATAATACCTTGGAACCAGGGGGCATGTGAATTTTGTCGACTCCTCCCAAGACAGCAGCAGCCAGCTTGGACCGGAAGGGATTCCAGACGCGATATTCTTTTTTATCCCCGTCAGTCTAAAAATAAGAGATTTTTAAGAAAGAAGGTTCTATTTGCAGCTTGAACTGTAATTCGATTTTCCGAATCAGTAAGCAAGTTCTACAACGACACGATTCGAGAGCAGTATGCCTCAGGCTTCTACTCCCGAAAAACGTATCGCCGTTGGCCACATTCCTGCCAATTCAATACCCCTGTGCGGATTCATCATCGAGACCTAAAATATCGAAATAAATTTAACAGGAACAGTTTGCTCACCTCAACCGAAATCCGCTTCTCGCCGTAAACTTCCGAGCCAGGCACCAGATTCAGCGTAACCAGCGCATCTTCCTTTCCCCGGGCAATAAACACTCCCTCATGACGATGCGGTTCGATAACTACCGTTTTTCCTCCCTTGAAACCTCCCTTCTTGGCTCCTCCTGCTCCCCCACGGCCACCACCACCTCCACGACCACCACGGCCGCCTCCTCCACGACCTCCACCTCCACCACGGCCACCAAATCCACCCCGGCCACCTCCACCGCCTCCACGGCCACCACCACCGAAACCGCCGCGACCGCCACCTCCCCCTCGACCACCGCCAAATCCTCCTCTACCACCACCGCCTCCACGGCCACCACTACCACCTCCTCGGGGGGAGAAGCCTTGTGGGAAGAAAAATAAACACAGGTACATTCGTCATAATTTGATCGCATGAGCCGAATTTGAGGTTATGCTCTAGAGTGGGCACAACGCGGTCTTCACTTTTAATATCATATTATGCGCAGCATTTTAGTTTCTATAGCTTTTCTACATCTTTAGCTTCATTCACAAGTCAAATACGTTGATTAGCCACATTAATGTTAAAAAATAGCTTTTTCCTTATTTTACCAATATGCTTACCTGGTTTTCCCATGTTTATTTACAGCAGGCGGACGAGGTTTTCCCCAACACTTTTTACTTACAGCACTGGCACTGAATTATCTTGGTAATACCGGTCGACTTCAAAGTAAAAAGTTTAACAATAATTCAACTGTTTAAATGTTAAAATAGCGGCTTTTAAACTTTAAGAAACAATCAGCGCAGGAATGTGGTGCGTGCACCGAAGCCGCAAAAGACAGAAAATGAAAACACATGCGGTCCGCTTCTCGGCCGAGGTTCGCAGTTCACGCTAACTTTTGGCTACCCCTTAACGAATACTTTTGACCCGTTATTCAATAAGACTGGGAGAACTCCTTTTTAAGGATAAAGCCGCTGTACCCTTTAAGGGGTACTCAGCTTGATAACGCTTCTAGCGGATGAAAATTACCCCTTATTTGAAACGCTCGTAGCGGATGAAAATTACCCCTTATTTCAAACGCATGCGTATGCTGGTTTTAGGTTCTATTAAGGAAAATTTGATTCTTGAAATAAATTTAAACCAAATGTTATGTGTCATTTCGTTTATTGTCATTTATTTAAGATTGATTTTTTGTAGAATTACTTTATCACATAACAATAAAATGCAATCCTCCGTTTCCCCGCTTGGATACTTGAATCCGATTCGGCATTTGAATTGCATTTGTCCGTGTTTGGCTCCTACGGAACATTATTCTTCTGAAAAATAAAATAAATGAATTAAATTCTGCAGAAATACTATTTTAATTTTAAATAAAACACTTACCATAATCTTGCTTATAACCAATTTGGAGGACGAATAACAACGATGTTAATGTAACGCATCAGAAACTGCCCTTTTTGAAGGGAATCGAGCTGTTCCAAATAAGGGGTAATATTGATCCGATAAAATGACCCGTTATTTGACAGATCATGGGGGTTCTCAATAACGGGTCAATTTTACGCCTTTAAGGGGTAGCCAAAAGTTAGCGTGTTGGTTTCTTGGTATCCCTTTTCACATTTCGTTCGTAACGTTTCAACGAGGGAATGGATGTTTTCGTAACGCTTCAAATGCCACACACGCCCCTTTTTTTAAACTCAAAATTAAGTTGTTTTGGTTCAAAACGGAGCACTTCACCTGGGAAATTTCACACATTTCAGAAATGAATACACCAACACATTAAATGTTCAAAGGTACTGCTGCACATTAATGGAAAACACCCTTTAAGGAAACGAAATGAGTGCGTTTCATACATTATGCAAAAAGCGTTCAAACGGGAAAATGTGTGAAAAAAGTACAATAGTTCAATTTAGGTAAGCGGGAGGTGAAATTTTAATTTATTTTCAATGATTTAGTAATAAAAACAAAAAGTTTTTCTATTTCAATGATTTTTTTTATTAATGCTCGCACATGATTGAAAAAAATTGATTGCGGGGGAACAATTCATTAAGTTATTTCCCCAGCGAGAACAGGCAGGTGATACCAGGAAGGATCTGAAAGATAAATTTAAGCGTTATTCAATTTCCAAATTGAAATACTGATTTACTTGCCATTAGTCACATGACTTGAGACGACAATGGAGATGGTTCCTATAATTGGCTCGCATTAAACTGATGGAGACACACACTTTTTCTTCAATCATAGCAAATTCGGATAATGTGAAAATTTCGGACTCGCATGATGTGTGAAAATCACACTCGCATGATGTGTGAAAATCACACTCGAGTTTGACAGCTCCATATATTTGCTGATAATGCACTGATGCGGTGAGGAGATTACTTCATTCCAATGTTACAGACTGGGATCAGGCCCTCTCACCAATTTTGCAGTGCGCATATCACCCACGGGGCCAGACAAAGCTCGAGGAAGTCACGCGTAAGTCCTCTTTCTTTTATGTTTTTGTTAGATGATTGACAATTTGCAAAATGACGTTTGCGCCAAAAACGTAATGCAAAAGGTCGTTGGTACTTGTTTACCCGAAAATCTCAATTAATGCCTGTACCGAGGACACTGCCACATTTCTCATCTTTTTTTGTATCGTATATTAATTTTTTAGACAACTCTGACTAAAATATGAAATATCATAATAATTGAAAATGTGTTACAAAACTTCAGCAGCGATTGTCTCGAAATAAGTCAGGTGGCTCATACGACTTAATCAAAAAAAAAAACTCTAGAAATTATTTATCAGTGTACGGTAACACCTCCTATATACACACCTTGGTTGAAAGTACAGATATTCATGTGGCAACGCTGTCTGTGGGAGAGGAGAAAAATATTGATTTCTCTCTCTGCTCTTTTGATTTGATGTCACTTGCGAAAAGTAAATCGCCAGCCACCAGTCGCTTTTTTCTGCATGGATTTCTTTTTTTCCTTGTTGGAGATAATCTAGAAATCTCAAGCACTTGGTTACTCATCCCTTAAATGTAAGTAAAGATGGTATAGATAATTACTATTGAACAAATTCAATATAACATTACACCATTGCAGCTTTAACGTTACCAGCAGTAAAGCAGAATAAACGGGAGAGCCGGCACTTTCCTTGTCACCAATGGAGGAACAACTTTTGGACGAATTGCGAAATGTTGGGTATGTTGAAATGAGAATTTTCTAAACGTCGTTTAAGCCAAAATTTAAATATTGTAGATATGAGGGTCCGTTTCTGGATCGTAACTATGCCAGCAGTGCCATAGCAGGAGGGGCACAAAATGGCGAATTTCAGGATATTATTATCTGGTTGACGGAGGAAATCCGGATTCTTGGTAAACTGGATGAGAAAATCTCCAAGAGCGAAGATGCAAGTACATTCGTACTGGAACTTTCAGGCTTTCTTAAAGAGCTGACATGTCCTTACACTAGTTTGACCGTTGGACATGTTTCGGATCGCTTGCAAACCTACGAATCAAAAATGATCCTGCTGGAGTACTTGGTTAACGAGCTGATGGCATTCAAGATGATTGAGGCGTTGAAACCGAAGGAGCAGAAGAATGTGATTACGTTATTCGAATCGCCAACTGCTGCCGCTTTGAAGGATATCTCGATAACGCTTGGCCTCGGCAAACCGCCTAACAACATTCCCGTGAAGGTTCTTTTTGAGAAAATCAACGTTTGCCTGTCCGATACCATTCGTATAGCCGGAGAGAAGCGTCTCAGTCGACCTTTGTTTGAACCCAAGAAAAACCTCACCATGGAACAGTGGAACCGTCTGGATAAATTGCAAAAAGATTTAGATACTGAGTACGACTTGCGTAGAAAAATGTTGCTCACTCGTCTGGACGTCACCATCCAGAGCTTCAAATGGTCTACCCGTGTCAAGGGAAAGGAAGGTCAAATGACGGAACGCTACGCGGAAAAACGGAAACTCCTGGATTCCTTGCAAACCGGTGGCCGAGACACGGATTTGGCTGCGTTGCTGGGAGCTCGTGAAACCATGGCTATCATCGAAAAAACGAGCAGTGCCAGCGTGCGGCGCAATACCCGGAGTAAAATCCAACGGCACATTATCGGGCGGGTTCCGGATCGAGGCGGCCGCGCCTATGAACACAACCCTCCACCGCTGGAGATGCCTTCGTGGCAAACGCAACGTAGCACCGGTGGGCCGGGTGGAGGCGGTGGCCGCGGTGGTTTCGGAGGAGGTGGACGGGTAAGTTGTGAAGTTTGATTGTATGTCCTAATGTTGCTTTTTAGTCTATCTTGTATCGCGTTACCTGTAGAGCATCTTAATTTCATGTATAGTCTCTATTGAAACATCAGGATTAGTCTTGAAGCTTCACGATAAATAGCCCTGTGTAGCGAAATTAACGACTTTTGCCAGGTCATGGACCCCTACTGTTTCTTCCTGGCAAAGCGAGTGCCGGTTCGTTGCTTTCAACTCTTCATTTTTCTCCTCAGGGTGGGCAATCGAATCGCGGCGGTGGTGGTGGAGGTTATCAGCAGCAGGGAGGTTATAATCAGAACTCTGGCGGCGGCGGAGGTGGTGGTGGCTACAATCAAGGTGGCGGTGGATACAACCAAGGCGGCAGTGGATACAGCCAAGGTGGTGGTGGAGGAGGTGGTTATCAACAGCAAAACCAACACCGTGGAGGAGGAGGGGGTGGAGGTGGCAGTCGAGTGCAAGGCGGTTGGTCCCAACCCCAGAAAGGTGATACACTCGCGCACGTTACCAATGAGTTGCTTCTAAGTTTGAGTTCTTATTTTGTAGATTACAACCAGAGCTATGGCAGCAACAATAGTGGATACAGTTCTGGTGGTTCAGGTAACCGCGGATATACCAGCAACGATCAATATAGCAATAGTTCCGTTGGTTCGGGCGGATATCGTGACAATAGGGGTGGTGGAGGTGGTGGTGACCACTACAACCGCAGCCATAGTGAATATGATAATGATAATCGTAGGAACAGTGGAGGCGGCGGTGGAGAACGTGGACGATCCAATTACAATCGAGGTGGTCGGCGTTGATAGCATGATACTTCCTTAATTTTCCAAGAAGGTTGCACATTATGAAACGGAAGGCTCTTTTACTTGTATTTATCACAAATACAGTCAATAAACTAACCTTAAATTGTATCCAGCTGGTGTTAGTATTCCTATTTTTTTGATCGTGCCCGTAGTAGACAACCGGTCTCATAAACGTCATGTAAAGGTATACTTTGTGCAAGGGCTTTGTCTTGCCAGCTTGCGTGGTAAGAATAAAGTCTTCAATTCACCCGAAATCCGAACACAGCACTGGGATGCATCCATCGTAGCATTGATCAGTCTGGTTAGCTTCACTATAGTTCTATAGAAAGCCGTTCTTGTCCTAGCTATGGAAAGTTCATCACAGTCGATCGTGTCATTTTCGGCTTTGAAGTCGTAAATAGATGGTTAGTGCGGACTTGCTATTCAGGACATTTTTCCTCTTTCCTAGATAGCAATCTGTCAATAGCTAATCTGCTCCGTCTTTCATATGTTTTACTTCGTTGAATCACTCCAAGCGACGAGTCCAGGTACTTTTGGAACAAACGACACAAGTTCACGTTGCGAGGCTTTGAACTATTTCAATGTGAAGCCTTTTCCAAATCAAACCCGGGCCATGTTAGAAGAATTTAGAACTTGAGCAAACCCGAAGAAGCGATAGACATGAAAAGCGTATCCCATTGATAGAAATTTAATGCAGTGATATCTTCTACCAAAAATCTTCGATACGATTGACATTGAAATTATTTTAATGTAAAAAAAAACCTTTAATACGCACCTACATATCCTCGACGCTGTACTTGTAAGCTTCCTCTTCGACGGCCTTCTTTTTCCCCATCATTTCGAACCATTTCTTTTCGAATCCGTTCGAACGGTCTACACCGTCCCAGCGATAGCCTGGCCGTATTCCGAAACGGTTGTCCGGAAATGAGCCTTTGTAGGTGGGTTTTTCTGGTTTTCCCTGTTTCCGGTCTTTTTCCTTCTTCTTGCTTCGTATGTAGTCCAACATCGGATCTCCGATACGTTCTTGATTCTTCAGGTAATCATCTAAATCGGTATCGTCAGCATAGCGAGCAAGTGGCTTGTTCATTTCGTGTGCCGCTTCCTCCAGCTGTGCTTTGTAGTCTTCCACCTGCTTGACACTGCAAAGAAAAACATTTGATAAAATTAGAATTGCTTATTCTGTAAGTTTATTTCCAATGGTTTTACCCTTTTCCCCATCGGGTGTACTTTTCCTTCTTCTTTTCGTCCACTTTCCGCTTCTCAAACTCTCGACGCAGCTCCTCCTCCACGTCTTTCCGTTTGCCAGATTTCTCCCGTACCACGGTTTTGGCGTAGCGACCCGAAACCTCGGCCGACATGCGATCAAAGACTTCCGCTTCTCGTTGCCGAAACTTTTCAGTTTCGGTTTTCAAATCCCGGGCGTTTTGTAGCCCGGCCCGTTTGCCATCCAACGTTTTGGTCATTCGTTGGGAAGGGCCCGGTTCTGGTGATTTCGGTTCTCGCTTGATTTGCCGCCTCGGAGGACTTTGATCCGAATCGCGACGGTTTGGATGCCTTCGGGGTGATGACTCATCCGAATCCGGCGGTTCTTGTTTGACACGAATCGGAAATTCGGTACGATCTTTCGGCTTGTGGGATTTTCTAGGTGGACTTTCGTCAGAATCTGATTTCCTTCTATCTTTGTTTGAAGATATTCTTGGCGTACTTTCTCGTCTTCTGGAGGATTTCTGTTGAACGTTTCTTCTGGGTGGACTATGATCTGAATCGTAATCTCTTCTGCTACTCCTTGATGTTTGTGCATGTTTATCCTCGTTTCTTGAAGGACTTCCAACGGACTCATCTCTTCTTTTCTGGTTTCTATCGTCGCGCCTAGGAGGACTTTGATCAGAATCATCCGATCTATGCTGTGTTCTATAAGGACTCGGTTGCCTATTCTTGCTTTTGTTTTTGGAACTATCATACTGCTTATGATAAGGACTCAAGTCACGCCGAGATTTGTTAGAGTGTTTATCCTTTCGCCTTGGAGGACTTTCATCTGAATCGGAGTAGCGTCGAGATTTTCTCGAAGCGTCATCTAAACGTTTGTCCTTTCGCCTTGGAGGACTTTCATCTGAAACCGAATAACGTCGAGATTTGCTGGAAGCGTCATCCAAACGTTTATCTTTTCGCCTGGGAGGGCTTTCATCCGAACAGGAGTGACGTCGCTGTTTCTTGGAAAGACTTCTATCTGAATCTTTCGATTTATACGAAGTATTTCCCTTCCTTGGAGGACTTTCATCAGAATCGTAAGATTTCTTGTTGCCTTTTTTTCTTATCGTTGAATCAGAAACTTTGTCAACTTTTCTATCAACGACGAGTGAACTTTTTCCACTGGATGCAGCCGCACCCCAACCACCACCATCTGGGTCAGCAGCCAATTTACGCCACTTGTTGCTGCTGAAATCTTCCTGCGCTTTCAATTCCGGGGGTCGTTCATCGATAACCCCGACAACCAGTGGCGCTTCGTCTTCCAAAGCAAACACATCCGATTCGTCAGGTCCTTGGGGAAGACCTCCATAAGGATCGAAATCGTCAGCATCGATGATTCTGACACTGGAAACAAAATTTACCTGTTAGCCAAGCAAATTTTAATTTAAAAAATAGATTACTCACTTGCTTTTGCCGGTGCCATGCTTATCCTTTTTCTTCTTCTTTTTCTTGGTTTTGTCCTTTTCATTTGATAAGTAACGCTTCAAGTATTCTTTCTGGTCAATCTTTTTAGAAGTCATTGCACTGGTTTAAATAAACGGAATATAAAACGGAAATTATTGAAATAAATTTTTTTTTTTTAATTATGAGGGCTTTTGGCACAGACCATTGTGATCCATAAAGCCAGCGGTGTTAAGTTATGTTAAGTGTCAAATATGACAATAACGTTTCGCGATTAAAAAATTTACAAACCTGAGTTAAGCTTTTTGCATGAAAAGTTAATGTGAATTCAAAAGGTTCAAACATCGGTTTTTATTTCATCCATGTAATTTGCTAATTGTTTGTACTCAGCATATCGTTTTCTTTTTAGCATTTCTAGGAGAGTTGTTGAGTCGTTTAGAAAGGTGTGTTTGTCACGTTGGGTGGTAAATTTTGTACAATACAGCAGGATATGGTCGAGGTCCTCAGTCACCCCACACTGGTCGCACAAACTGGAGCTAATTAAACCCCAGCTTTGAAGACGTTCTTTGGTCGCAGTATGGAAAGTCCTTATCCGAGATATTTGTACCGTCATGTGAGTATTGAATGTCATTTTCTTGAACCACGGTTCCGTTTGAATACTTGGCATGATAGTGAAATGTTTAATTCCTTTAACTTCTGATTCTTTTTCATAAATTTCATTCCATTCTTTTAGAATTCCATTTTTGTGTGCTATTATTGTGTCTCCTAATGTGAGGCCATAGGGTTCTAGAAAGTTTTTGTTTCTACTCATTTTCGCCGCTAGATCGGCTTTTTCATTTCCTGCTACATTTGAATGACCAGGAATCCACTGTATTGTGATATTAAGTAAGTCCGAGTTGGTTACAAAGTTGATAATTTCGTTTTTAATATAGTTATCCGTTTGATTGCTGTCTAAGATTTCGCAGCTGCTTTTAGAGTCTGTTAGGATACATACGTTTAGAAGTTGTTTGCTATCAGCATATTTGATAGCTTCGTAAATTGCCAGTAATTCGGCATTTGTAATCGTAAAGTTTGTGTTTAGTTTGAAGCTTTTGGAAAGTTTTTCAAAATCGTCATACAGGCCGTATCCGGTGTATTCCTCGGTTTTAGAACCATCGGTATATAACAGGTAATGATCTTTATATTTGTTTCTAATCAGATCTAATGTAACTTGTTTAAGCACTGATATATCTGTATTTTTTTTGGTTTTTCCTACGCTTGTATGGACCTTTAGTTTAGCTGGCTTTTCTCTAATGATATTATTTATCGTGCACATTTGGCTTATTAGTGAATAGTTGTCTGCGGTTGTTTTTTCCAAAAATGAAAGGTGTTTAGTGTTTGCATTTATAATTGGTACAATTGTATTTAAGATCGGGCTGTTTCTGTAGTAGAGGTTTTTAGTTATTTCTTTCAGCGTTAGGTATTTAGCTCTTTGTATAATCGGGATTTCTCCTGTTTCCGTTAGAAGGACTTGATTTGGTGTTGATTTCAATAGTCTCATGGCTATTTTTAACGAGGTATTGTACGCTGCTTGTATTTTGTTAATATTAGTTGTACTAGCACTTGAGTAAATAGAGATGCCGTAATCAATTTGCGATCTTATCAATGATTGATTTATCTGTAATAGAGTGCGAGGATGAGCTCCGTGACTTTTTCGACTTAGCATTTTGATTATGTTTGTTTTGGTTTTTACTTTTTTAATTGTTTCTATTACATGTTTATTAAACGAGAGTTTGTGGTCTATGAATAATCCTAAATATTTTTGGTAGGGTTCATTTGGAATATTTGTGTTGTCTATGGATATATTTAGATTTTGAATTCTATTGGTGAAGCATACTGTGGCTGATTTTTCTGGATTGATCGCTAATTTTAATTCTATGAAAGCTGTGTGTATTTTATCAAGAATGAGGTTCATTTTTTCAGCTGCCAGAGTTGGGTTTTTCGCTATGACTAGCACAGCAAAGTCGTCTGCGTATTGATAGCAATAGGCTTCGTTCCGAATAATTTTATGAATATTGGCCGTGTAAACATTGAACAGTATGGGTGATAACGGACACCCTTGAGGTAATCCCTTGTTGGTTTTCCTATAGATTTCTGTACCGTCATTCAAGGTTATTATTGTTGTCCGATGTTTAAGGTATTCATATATCCAGTTTGTTAGTTCTGAAGGGAAATTATAGTAATTTAATATTTCTAATAATTTCGTGATGTCCACATTATCAAATGCTTTGCTCAGGTCAATGAATGTAACCACTGCACATTCGTTACTACGCTTGGACATTTGGATACGCGATACTAATGCATTGATGCAGTTTACTGAAGATATTTTCTTTTTGAAGCCAAAAGAATATTCGGGAATGATATTGTTATCTTCGATGAATTTGGTAAGCGGTTTCTTTATAATAATGTTTATGGTTTTTAAGAAGACTTGTATCAATGATATAGGTCTGTATCCTGTTGGTTCTAGTTGACTTTTACCTGGCTTATTAATCGGAACTATTTTAACAGTACGCCATGGGTTTGGAATTGTATTTTTAGTAAAGACGTTGTTGAGGATTTCTGCTATTTTTATAATCAATTTATTGTCCAGTTGTTTGAGGATGTGGTAAGAAACCCTATCGTATCCTGGCGCTGAGCTATTCTTTTTTCCATTTATGATGGTTTTGACATCTATCCAGTCTATTTTAATTGTATTTTGTTTGGGTTGCATGTTATACTCTATTTCTTTATCGATCTCTGGAAAATTAAGGTCTATGAATTTTTCCGCCAGTTGCTTATTGTTTAATATATGAATGTTTTCTTTTTTACTAAAACCACCACTTAGCATTTTGACAGTATTCCATAATTGTTTTGGGGGTAAATCGGGTGATAATGTATTTATTAAATCCTTATATGCCTTTCGTTTCTCTTTTCTTATAGCATATTTTAGTTTTGCTCTGCTTTTTTTAAATTCTAAAAAATTACTTAAAGTTAAATTACGGTAGTACGTTTTTAATTTCTCATTTTTTTCATCTAGGAAGTTTTTGATTTCACTCGTCCACCATGTTTTTGGAGTTTTATTGCTGTCATTGTTCGGAATAAATTCTGCATTTTTGATTGTGTTTTCAAAGATTTCATTTAATTTTTCGGCTGTGTGTATTTCCTTAACATTCATGCTGTTAAGTGCTTTTATAGCTTTGGTTTTGTTTATTTGTTTGTTAAAGTATACATATTTTGGAGCAAAGTTGATGATGTCAATTTGTATTATTTTATGATTTCCCGAAATTTCTTCATCGAGTATTTTCCAATTCATTTTGTGTGCAATATTATTAGAAACTATAGTAAGGTCGATGGCCGATGGTATCTTATCAGGAGACTGAATAAGAGTTGGTGAACCATTGTTTATTACAATTAGGTCAGTATTTTCCAGCATGTTTATGAGAAGTTCACCTCTTGGACAATTTTTATCGGCATAGTTCCATAAGGAACTATGCGCATTGAAATCACCGGCTAAGATGACATTTATATTTTGATTTTCAATGAATCTAAATAGTTTATTCAATGGCTCTTTTATTTGATGATTATTGATTGGTGGGGGTGGAATGTAAATTGATATTAGTAATATTGGTTCTGTGGTTTGGATAAGTTTAACTGCTGAAACCTCTATGGGTAACAAGTCAGGTGTTTGAAGTTCTATGAACGGAATTTCGTTTTTAATTAAAAAACCAACTCCTCCATATCCATTGGTTCTGGTTATTCTGGGGAATTTATATCCTGGTATGTTGCAAATTTCCTGATTTTTCAACCAAATTTCAGATAGAAAGGCTATGTCAATTTCATTGGTTTTAAGAAAGTGGGTCAGTAGTGCTCTTTTTTCAGATGGTCTAATGCTGTTAATGTTGTATTGGACTATTTTGATATCTCTCTTTGTGTGATTCATTTTAATGACTATCGTGCAGCTGTACATTTGAATTATGTTTGTGTAAAAGAGCATTGTTGTTATTATTTTTTTGCTGATCGGTGGGTGTTACTATGTTTATGGAATTGGAATAGGATGTACCGGTGGGTGTTACTTTTGTTACGGAATTGGTATGGGGTGGATTGGTGGGTGTTTTTATGTTTACAGGATTAGTAGGTTGGCTAAATAGGGTGTTCAATTCATCATTAATTTTAATCAAAAGAAGATCGGAATTCCAATCTCCGGTTTTCTTGCTAGTTTGTTCTGCTATTTGTGATTGAATTGCTTTAATTTTGTCGTAAATAAGGTTCATCTTTAATTCCTTCAAAATTTCGGTCTTAATATATTCTGCGAGTGTTTTTATTTCGGTTTCTTGTGGATGGGTTGCTTTTGAGTAATTTTTATTATTATTGCTTGTACTTGGAGCTAGGTTTTGCGCTTGTTTTGGGTTTGAAATTGTAGGTAGGGTGGGGAAATCTGTTTGTGAATTTATTTGGAGTCGAAATTGTTGCGATTGTTTAGGATAAGATCTAATGGCTTCTGAGTAAGTTAATTTTTTAGTGGTCATAATAAAATTGATGTTTTGCTGTCTAATACGTTCGGGGCATTCTCTAAAGTTGGCCTCATGATCTCCTTGGCAATGTATGCAGTTTTGTTCAACCGAATCACAGTCTTTAGTATTGTGCTCTTGGCCACATTTCCTACATCTGGCTTTTTTAGCTTTGCAAGATTTAATCTTATGGCCAAACCGCCAGCATTGTTGGCATTGCTTGAGTGGGAAAATGTAATTATGTACTTTAGAGTTTATACCGTAAATTTTAACGTTTTCGGGAAGGGTCTCTCCGGTTACTTTTATTTTAATGGCAAGTGTGGGAATTGGTTCCCCAACTGGTTTACCATTTTCAAATTTCATTCTCGTGATTCTCTCCACGCTTTCAATTCTTTTAGAACTTTCAATATTCTCGAGTATTTCTTTGTCATTGAATGAAACTGGTATTCCTTTTATTACTCCGAATGTTGATTGAAACATTTTTGGAGTATAAACTTTGTAATGAAATGTTTCCTTTAACAGTTTTGAGTTTATGAGTTGTTCAGCTTGACTGGGTTTATCGAATGTTATTTTAAATCTACCCTTGCCTGCTTGGGTAAGTTCTTTATAATTCTTTATTTCGATGTTTCGAAGTATCTTTGCCACTTCCATCACGTGGATGAAATTTGGCTTTTCTGGTGGGTTTTCATTTTCGGATGTTTCAAAATCTGGTTCGATAAAAAAAGTTTTAAAGGTTGGATTTTTTATCCATTCCGAAGGTTTGTTACTTTTCCGGGATTTTTTGTTCTTTCTTTTAGTTCTTTCTTCGATAAGTTCGTTTGTGTCCGTTGTTAAGTCGTCCGTACCGTGGTCCATTTTTGATTTTTTCGTTTCGTTTTTTGCTTCTGAGTCACTATTCTGCCTTTTTAATTTTGATGTTTGCTCGTCAAATAATGCATAGGCGTCAGAGTCGTCGGAATCGACCCTTTCGCCATGGTCTTCCTCTGTCCTCCTATCGCTCATTTTGGCGTCATGCCAACCCTAACCTAATTTTTTTCCTCTACCTTATTTTAACCTAACCTAAAATTAATTTTACTTAAACTAAATGCTGAGTACTTACGATTAATATTAATGGACGGAATAAAACAAGTGATGGAACAAAGTTTTTTCTCTAGAATAATTTCTATGCACTAAACTCAAATCAGGTGCAAAAAATAAAACATTTTCCAAAAAAAAATTAACTTTTCGCCCGAACTTAACTGTCGCCGGTTTACTTCACACGCGTCTTGTCTAGGAGGCTTTTGGCGGTTGAATGTGAAATAAATTTAGCGCGGCTACCAACCTGCAGGTTTAATTTTTGAAAGACGACTGCGATTAATGAAAAGGGCTCGTTAATCTTTTTGTTTATTTTCTTTTGTACACGAAGAGAAAATATTTTTCACTTCCATAAAACGCTTATCCTATTCATTCCGCGTGTTTTCATGCGCTGCTGACGTTTTGTGAGTACATATTTCATGACTCTTTAAAATTATACAATTATAAACAATCAAGACATCGATATAGAATTGCTGCTTGAATATTCACTGAGAAATCTTTTTAATTTTTTAAATTTTATTGATCAAAAACTTATGGAGGAATAACAGAAAATTGATTCTTTTCTAATTTTATACATGTTAGTACATTAATATCTCTCACACAAACAGTACTTTTGTCGTGATATCGGAGTATGTACCTCAATTAGACTAGTTCACTTTTCGGTTTTCTTCGCAGATCAAAGCCGGACTTATATGGGTTGTTCCTCATGCATTTTCAAGTATTTCTGCCAAATTTGAGATCTTTTGAACCAAACTCGGTTCTGCGCAATGAGTTTTTGTGAAAAAAGACCATTTTTCTTGAAAATATTCTTATGAGAGTTCTAGCAAGCCCCTGTTAATATTAAACGATAAATGTATGATGCATGGTGGTTGATATTACAACCATTTTTATGAATCTGTTCTAGATAATCGTTCAAAACAAACCGAAAAAATTTAAAAAATCATAAACTACCAACTTGTACAGAAATTTTACTTACAAATTGAGAGTAAAAAATCTGTAGTAAATCAGAAAAAAATATGTTTCAGAAAATCTTTCTTTATTAAGATAGTCCTGTTTATTACCATTCATTTGATGCTTAAAATGTAATTATCGCAAGAATAGGAGCAAAGTTATTCAATAATTAATGCATCAGTTTTTAAATCATAGTTGAGTTCCTATTCAAGTTTTAGCTTCATGCAACATGAAAAACGTGGCATCAAGATGACTTGCTTACAATTTGATCAAAGCGCGCGCTTTTTTTAACTCCTGGCCCCGTCATGGGGTACTTGATTGAATAAAATAACCTTTCTTGTGCACAAGTTGTTGTGGAGCAAACTTGAATGAAAAATATTTTATCAAATCAAATTTGTTGCAAACATTTTTAAATAACTTGATCGCTATACAACCAATTTGTATATATATATATATTACATCAATAGAAAGGTAATAAAAAGGGCTAGCTTTACAAAAAAAGATTTTGTGAAACATATTTTTTTCTGATTTACTACAGATTTTTAACCCTCAACTTGTAAGTAAAATTTCTGTACAAGGTGGTAGTTTATGATTTTTTAAATTTTTTCGGTTTGTTTTGAACGATTATCTAGAACAGATTCATAAAAATGGTTATAATATTAACCACCATGCAACATAAAATTATCGTTTAATATTAACAGTGGCTTGCTAGAACTCTCATAAGAATATTTTCAAGAAAAATGGTCTTTTTTCACGAAAGCTCATTGCGCAGAACAGAGATTAGTTCAAATGATCTCAAAATTGGCAGAAATACTTGAAAATGCATGAGGAGCAACCCATATAAGTCCGGCTTTGATCTGCGAAAAAAACCGAAAAGTGAACTAGTCTAACCTCAATACATGTTTTCTTTTGAATAATGGAAAAAAGTTTTATTTTCATTATTTTTACTTCGAATCTTGTATATAACTTTTCGACCTTTCGAAATATTATACTTGTTCAGAACGAATAAAAGAGAACGAGAGGAAATTTCTCTTAAAACGGAATCAAAAACACCGTTAGTTTGTTTACGCTCTCAATCTGGCTCTCAAATCTTAAATGCTTCTCTGAACACACAACGAAATTCGTGAGAATTTTTCCATACTTTCTCAAATCATCTCAGTCACTCTCTCGGGAACCATTGAGAGAGATGAATGCTCCATCCTAATCATCCGTCGTCCGTCTACAGTCGAGTGTCTGTCATCTATCGTTCTCGTTCGCAGTTTCGGAAAAAGTGGAATAAGTTTGGGAAAATTGCAGTAAAATAGTGCAAGATTGCTAGAAATCCGCATTTCCAGCTAATTTCCGATCAAGGTAATTGAATTTCGTCACTGGAAGTAAATTCGGTCAACGGGAAAGTGCCGAAATGTTGAAAATTATGGGGCCCATCGTAATAGAATGGAAATGGTGTGCTCTCACAGCAAAAAAGTTCGTAATCTGGACGTCCATTCATCGCTTTATTAATGGATGCATGTATTTTTTCCATTCGTTGCTTTCAAATGTTAGCCTAAGCTTGGGGGCATTTCGTTTAGAGTTTTACCGATTTCAATGATATTTTTAAATAGAAACCCTATTTAACCAATGATTTTTTGAGGCAAAAATTGTTTTTAAAATAAATGGGGGTCAATCAGTCAATGTAGCAGAAATAGAGGTAGCGTTCCTTTTGTGGTTTCGGTGAAGGCTTCGACCGTCGTAGAGTTGATTCGGACAGAGAAAGGAAAGAGAGAATGCCATAGGGAGGAACGAGACAAAACATTCGGTACCGATAGATTTCGAATTGAAAATGGAGAACAAAAATTCCCGTTCTTGAGGCTGGGAATCATAGTGGGAATGTATTTTCCTATTTGAACTTCAATCTGTAAATGTTTAGAACTATAACAACTATTATTTTGTAGTAAAATTCCTTATTCATTAAGATCTAAGATGAAAGCTGAAGGTCTAGAAAGACCTTGGATTTGGATTTCATTATTCATCAAAGCATTGCGCTGAAGATCGAGTTTCATTTGCCATTCGCATTTGAGTTGATGCAGAGTTGCCAAGTGACTTTTTTTCAATGATTTTAAAAATAAGCTCATAAATGTTTGTGTTTCATTTAAAAACAATACAGAAAGCTCTAGATAAGTCATAAAAAATCATATGTGTTAATAGGATAATTTTGCATCTAATTCATATTTAAGGATCCTAAAAGAAAATCTTACATTGGTTAAATTAATTATTTTTTACAAAACAAAATGTAATTAAAAATGTTTAGAGTTCAAACAGCACAACATAGCAAAGAGTAATGGTTCTACACTAAACTTAGGGCTACAATTACTACACTCCCAGCTGACGGAGGACTTTAGTTAGATTGTTAAATGTTAACATTTTATGAATCTTATCTGCCAAGTAGTATTTCCAATATAAATTCATTTTACCCTTCCAATTCGCTGCTGAAACATATTTGTGGGTCGCCTGAATCCTCCAGTTCTCAGCACCTGGAGTGTTAGGTTTGCTGTTCCAGAATATTCCTATTATGATAACATTGCAATTGCTTTGACGCAATTTTCATTAATCTTGAAAAAACAATACTTCCTAAGAATAGTGAATTCGGATTCTCATTTTAAACTAGTTGCATCAATGCAAAATGTGGGTAGTCACCCAATGCTTTTTTTTTGTACGGGATTTTCATCCTCTGGGATGATTCGTCCCTAAAACACCCAATGCCATGCCATGCTAATGATGCTAATACAATTTTATATCGAAGTGCTTGTATGAATTACCAAGCGTGGACGTGGAACAAGAAAACCAACTTGCACCACTGCCTGTCGGCCTCGGTTGTACGAAAACGCATTACACAATACATAGTTTTTGGCCCATAAACAAAAGGAAGGTTGCACTTCACATCGTTCACATCATCTGCACTTGCTATAAGGAAGGTAATTTGTTGTATATATATATTTGCTAAAATTGTAAGCTCTAATAAGCCTAATATTTCATTGCTGGTCAAATTTCTTTCCTTCCAAAGTTCTACAGTGTTGTTGATGATTTGATGGAAAATTCAGTTTTTCGGTGGTGTGGTGACTTTTTAAGGTGTGGGAAATCGGCATCGAAGAAGCCATGAATGAAGAGGGGTCGTCATGGGCATGGGTTTAGCAGCAGCACTTGTATTGATAGAAGTGCGGAAGGAAGGAAGAGGGCAATGGGGGGAAGAATGTGTGAGAGTTTCTTGGAAGAAGAGTCAGCATCTCAGCCGGAGAGGAGCATGTGGGAGAGTCAACACCTCACGTCACCAAAACACATGAGATGAGGTGAAGGATTTCCTCCTATCCCAATGCAAAGAAGACGAGAACAAGGAATAACAATCGCTCCTCTCATGGGTTGTGTCTAGCTAGCCAGAGTTAATTTTTTCGGTAAAAGTAGTGTCTTTTTCACCATATCAAAAATGGATTTGCATCGTCGTCGTCAATGATGTCGTGTACCGTGGCATTTTTGCTCACTTTCCCGTAAACAAGAAGACGCACTCTTCTACTGTGCATGGATTCTGCTCTCTAGTTAGTTGCACGGAGCTTGAGAAGTTATAAGAGCGGATAACCAAGCGCATTTTGTCCATCATCGTCGTCATTTCGTCATGCTGAGTGTTGTGAACTGAAACCAAGGGGACAGCGATAAAGCGAAACGAGCGAAACGGTTCCACGCGAAGAAGGGAGTAGTTGCGGTGCGATTCCCCAATAATAAGCTTTTTCCCCAATCTTTGGAGGTTGTTCGTTCTGTTGCTATCCCTTAAGTGGATAATAAGTTTTCTTCTGAATCACGGTATAAGATAAACTCCTTTTGGCGACCTGGTTAGTCTGAAGTTTGACAAAATTGTATCAAGATACCGATTGAGCTTCCATATTTGATCTGTATATTGAGTATCTCATATACTAATTCGATTATTGGGTTCGTTTGCTCTTTCTCTCGTTTCAGGTTTTATTTTATTTTTGGTTTGCTTTGGTTCTCTTAACCGGATTCTTCCATCATCATCATCGTCGGCGAAGTCGCTCTGGAGGACGGGATTTCATCTTTACTCTTTCGATAGGAGGAATTATAAATTTGTGACAAACCGGAGCAGCCGGAACTTGTATCGCACCCCGGAAAACTAACCCCAATCGACGCCGAGAGCCAATCAAGCAGAGGGACAAACAGCGGCACAATGGCTGACCAGCAGCAGTATTTCCTCAAGTGGAATGATTTCCAAACTAATATGGTGACCTCGTTCCGGCATCTTCGCAACGAGAAAAGTTTCACCGATGTGAGTGGTTGGGATTTTTGCATTTCCATTGGGCTTGAGAGTAATTGACGATGTTTGTTTTTCGGTTTTTAAGGTAACACTCGCATGCGAAGGGCAGACGTGTAAGGCGCACAAGATGGTGTTATCGGCTTGCAGTCCGTACTTCAAATCGCTTCTAGAGGTGAGTATTCTTTTTTTTTTTTCTAAGGAGAGTATTATCGATCACTGCATTTTCTGGCCAGAAAATATAAAACGAAGAAGAATAAGATCACTGCAAACACAAGACTTTAAAAATTATTTGCAATACTTCATTATGTTCATAACACATTAAGGACCGCAAAGAAATCTGCAGTTCCAGTTTTCCACCAGTCGGATCCGTACTCCAACAAAGATTTGACGTTTGAGGTACGGGTGCGAAATATGGTGCAAAACTACAAGTTTTGCAAATCGTTGCTCGCAGAAATTCATGAACGACAACGCCGATCTTTTGAA
The DNA here is from genome assembly GCF_029784155.1 of Uranotaenia lowii. NCBI lineage: Eukaryota > Metazoa > Arthropoda > Insecta > Diptera > Culicidae > Uranotaenia > Uranotaenia lowii. Next base: position 319,310,320 of record NC_073692.1, read on the forward strand.
AAGACCAAAAATCGAGATTCGGAAGCGTAAATGGAGATGGATACGGTATACGTTGCGAGGAGATGTAAACAATATCTGAAGAGGCCACTTGACTGACCCTATGCGTCGGAGAATCGGTGCTGGGCCCCGTATTTGACATGGCCTATCAGCTCCCTTTTTGAGAACCTATCCTAATCCTAACCTTACCTCGAACCTATTGTTCAGTGTATTCACTCGTAGACAGATCTCACGTGACCTTCTAGATGTTTCGAAGACTCGCAAATGCGAATCGGGCTTTGCTGGTCTGGATTTCAATTTCTTTTTTAGTATCATCATCAAACATTATCTGGCTAGCAAGATTTTTTCGGACTACCAGGATACTGCATTCTTCTTTTTAAACTTGCTGCTCTGCTATCGTGAAACTTGAAATGTTGTCGGAGTTGAACGGAATCGCTTTGGTCTTTCCAACATTGATTTTAAGACCTGGATCTTGGAACTTTCGATGAAGTCAATCCTTGTTTCGGTCTACAGTCGATCGATCCAGCCATAATCCCATCCATTGTAATGATATAAAGTAGCGGTAATAAAATACATCCTTGAGTCCCTCATCAGACAAGACACCATCGTGCATAACCTTGCTCTCATAAAAGCGAAATAAAAGCTTATAGAGCTTGATTTTCAACTCCATGCGTTAGCATATGCATTTTTTGCACGATTTCAATTTGATAAAGATATTTCCTATCGTGTCAATAGCACGAAAGCGACATCTGATGGATGATTTTGAAAGTTTTAGCCATTTAAAGGATTTAAAGCATTCGCACTTCTCGGCGTAAAACGGACATCGTCATTATGCGTTGCCGTTAGTTAAATAGATCTGACTTCCAGAATGAAAGTTATTAGACCAGTATAGCTTCATCTTTTTCATTCTCATTTAATATTAGTATGTCACAGTTTATTCGATTATGTGACTCTTTTCTCGCTTTACACTGTAATAATAGAATAGTCATTAAATGATTTATATACCATGCATTATTTCCTACACAATCTAAATATCAATTTTTTGTTTCTATAATCTAACATATCAACCATTCCAGGAAAACCCTTCGAAACATCCGATCATCATCCTGAAGGACGTGTCCTACAGCCACCTGCAGGCCATCTTGGAGTTCATGTACGCCGGGGAGGTCAATGTGTCCCAGGAGCAGCTGCCAACGTTCCTAAAGACGGCCGACAGACTGAAAGTGAAGGGCCTCGCGGAGACCCCCACGAATATCAAGCGTGAAGGCTAACAACGCAACCTTCTGCATCCCGAGGTTGCTGATGGGGCTACCTTTAGCGAAGGTCAGCTGATGTGGGACAAGGGTGGCATTTTATTTCCCAGCGACACACACACACCTTTCACAAACAACGTTGTCTGACGTCATTCTGATAGCGCACCAAAAACAAACCTAACAAATGACCATTTAAAATTCAAGATACGAGCCTGAATTGAGGAACTCATTTACCCCTTCCTATTTTTTAGCCAGAGAAGCGACACAGCAAAAGCAAAAATCGAACATTGACCATTGTTACTGACAAGGTGTGTGTGTGTGCGTGCGGGGGCTAATTTTGTGGAACGTTGGAAATGGAAGTGCCGCGCGAGTGATAAGGGAAACCAATATTTTAAGGTAATGTTTTCTGATACTGCAAATAAAACATACTATATTATTATAATCGGTGAAAAATACCAATACATACACACAATAGATACAACTACATATTGAAGCGGTTGGTTGAAATGCCCCAACATATAGTAAGAAAATATTGGATAAATTGAAAACTGATCATAATTCATAAGGAAGTGAAACATTTGTGTGGAGGAAAATTCTTTTACATAAGCTAGGTTTTAAAAAAATCAAATCCTTAAATTCCATGTGAAAACTAAGAAATTGGAGATACACATTAATTGAACCTAAATTGATAAAATATTGAGTTTACCGTGGAACCTCTAATAATAGCATGTATTTTCTCACCCATTTAACCGGGAATTTGAGCTAACTTAAAAAATGTTGTTCTTTTTCCACGAGGCTGCGAAACATTTTTTTGCGCTGCTTTAAAGTTCGCGATTTTTTCCAAAACTGTTTGGTTCTTTTCCGTTCTACAAAACCGAAATGTGCGTAAGAATAAGATTTTTTTTACAAAATGAAAATAACTAACGATGTGTAAATATGACCAACGTTATATGGACTGGGAAAAGTGCTGGTTAGAAAATCAAGGTGCACATTAAAAAAAAACTTATCGGTTCATACAAAAAATACCGTGAATTGAGGACTACCATGAGCAAAATGGAATAAGAAAACATATGATGATGGGCAACCCGCGCAGATTATATACTAAAGAAAAGATCAATTTTAAAGGTAGCAATTGTCTTATTTGCAAGTGAAATTCCTATTCTATAGATTTTTTTTATGACTATCCTGTTTTTTGACGTCAACCACTATGGTGTTTCGTAAGATTTGCACCAACTGGTTTATTGAAACGTTTAGTTTGTCATTTTCTTCTATTTAGTTTTTTTTTTATTCAACTTCGAACATGCGTCTCACAAAATGATAATGGATCTAGATTCGTACCGCTATTATATATTTTTGTTAGCACAATTGTATTTCACGAAGCAGTAAATTTTGTAGGAATTACACAGAAGTTGTTGTTTCTCGTTTATCCGAAACCCATTTAAACCCTTTTGAGTTTCACTTGAGGCTGGGGAGCATTAGCAACCGATTCAACCATATGGTCACACTTCAACGACCTTTGATCTAAAATGTAGTTGGAATCATAGTTTCTAAGTAGGTAATAATCATGTGTCCTGTCATAACTCGATAAAACGCTCTATGGCGTTTTTCTTAGATTGAACCACTTCGACTTGTGCCATGTCTAAAAGTATTCCCTGATACCAACAATCAATAATCTTAGTTCCGAACTACAGCAAACTCTAGATTCCTCTTTTAATCCATCGTGTAGATCAGGCATGTCAAACTCGTTCAAGTGTGCGGGCCGCATTAAAAATTTCCTATGACGTAGAGGGCCGCAGCCAAAATCAGTTAGAAAACATAACATATTAGTTTCGCGGAGATTAGATACAATAAAATGGAATATAGTTATACTTGGAATGAAATTTTTCGTTATTTTTTTATGTAAGCTATTCTATTAATTTTTAACATTCTTATATTATAATGCATTATATCTATTGTCCTGATATCAGGTTAAAGTTTACTTGTCACTGACACTTTCATTATTGATGATAAATTTTTATCAGTTAATCTCGAACGATGAGGAGTTTTTGTAGCTTCCATTATGAAAAAAACTGCTCACATAGATAGCTACTTGCAAACATAGCAAGAATTCTGGCAAAATAATTCCGTAACTCAACGTAGCGTTCAGCCAAATAGTTATACAATTTTGGTACAGCGACTTCAATGTATTTCGCTCTTAATAAAGAATCGCACTGCAGCTCTATCAATTCTAGTTGCAAATTATCAGCAGCATTTTTAAGAGCAAACGAAAATGGAGATACAAATGATGCAGCCTCACTTGATCTTTTCAGTTCTTGACACGTAGAGAAGTGCACAAGGTTTTTTTTTGGAAATTTGGTTGATCCATAACCGTTACTTCGCTTGAAACTTTTTTACATCATCACAAGCAGTTATGATTTTTTTTCTTTTCCTTAAAGCTTTAAGTTCAAATCTTGCAGGTGGCCAGTGAGATCAACGTCAAATGCTAAATCCTGAACCCAGTCGCCTGCTTGAAAATGTTCAACAGGTTCACCTTTCATTTCCAAAAATAATATTATTTCCTCTCGTAGCAAAAAAAAAAAATCTTTTTAATATTTTGTGGCAGGAAAGCCAGCGTACTTCTGTGTAGTAGGGAATTTTGTGAAAATTTAAGACGGGGCTACGCGGGCCGCATTGACCAAGGCCGCGGGCCGCATGCGGCCCCCAAACCCCCAGTTTGACATGCCTGGTGTAGATTGTAGATATAAATATATATTAAAGTTTCTACAAGGGTCCTCTGACAACGCCAGTTCCTATGGATACTTTTCCACCGTACTGCCTATGGTCGAGACCATCCAATTGTCGAATGCTGTGAATGTTTCAATTTAGGGTATCATCTGTTGGATTTTGAAATGTGTAAACTTTCATTCAAATTTTCCAAGTACCTACTCTTTAACACTCAAAGAAAAAAATCGGTTCCCACATAACTACTCTTGCTGCATCAGTCAACCTACAGAATAGACTTGAATCGACTGAACTCAGAAATACAGCATTTTTTCTTATAGGGATCATTGCGGAGAGTCTTAGCTTAAAGTTCCCACGTCTGCCATCAGATGTCCTAACTTTTTCCAATGTATTCGCAACACCGATATCTGGTGGATGGATTTTTTGCTTCATTCTTTTCAGGAGCATCAAAATGGAATCAGTTAATTTTTCAAAAGTATTTATTTCCAATAAGCTTGAGTTTCTGTTAAATTGCTCACCAATTCAATAATGCTTAAGTCTACAAGCTAACATCTGGAATTGATAATGTTTTCTTCAGAAAACTTTGAGTTTAGAGACTATTTCTTCGACACTCGCGAAGGCTGAAGCGAAGAGAACCGCATGGCGGTTCCTCTGCTCGTGCCATTCAACCCTTTTCACCTAACTTTTGTTCCTTCTGCAAAAAGTTTTCTTAATAATAAAAACGCATTAACTTCAATAATGTTTCACTCTGGCGTCTGAGACATGATGTTATGGGTTTGCTGCTCATTCCTCTGCATCGGCGTACTTATCCTCGTCTGCAATTAGAGTCAGGATTGTTATCTTGAGCGTAGAAAACGAACATTAGTTGGCATGCGAGTGAACATATTTACAGGGTTAACTAATCTTACCATCTAGTTGAAGGTTCCGCATGTCATCCACCTCTTGGAGATCATCCTCCTCGGCTTCCATGTAGTCCTCATCCTCGCTGATATCGCCTGGATCGGGATTTCGCACCTGGCCTTCCCGGAAAGCTAGGTACATCTCGTCGACCATTTCCGGCCTCGGCGGTTGCAACCACATTTCCGTCATTTCGTTTTCCGATCCACCCGATTCATGGCCCTCGTCCAGATCATCTCCATCGCCTTCCTCGTCGCCATTCTGCTGAGCTGCGACTTCGTAGAAGCCCGGCCAAACCAGGTTGATGTCCAACATCAAGTAAATGCACTTTTCCGGATTGTGAGACACCGCCTGGACCCCAACTCTAGGCCATGGAATGGAAATACTGCTGTTGCGTGCCTGACAGGTCCATATCAACGAACTGAAAACGGAAATGGTTTTACTCAATTGAGTTGTGAAAAAATACTTTTAACACACCTATCAGTAGCGTAGAGATCTCCTACCGGTTCGACGACACTGGTCCCGATTGTAAGTTTGACCTCACTGGCCCAGTAAATGATGCCTTCTACCGGGGCGAAGGCTTCTCCGATTGTGACCATGGTTTTAGCGGTTTGCGAGATTCACTTTCCGGAAAGAAGTTACGCTCTGAAACCAATCAGAAAGGATGCGTTTTAAAGCTTCAATAAATTGATGCCACTTGCGGATACTTACTTTTGTGAAAAAGCTACTTTTTAATACTTAAAATTGTGGAATAAAGGATAAATACTACACGCAATCTTTATGCTTTTTCAGACATACACGCCTGTTTAATGTTTTGCTTCGGATTAAAAATGTAAACAATGGCGATGACAGCGATTTGACGTTCGACGCTTGAAATGTTCCTCAAGTGAAGATTTATTTTCGAACAGGGCGTATTAACGCAAAAGTTCGTTTTAGGATCTGCGTAAAGAAAATCACATGATAAAATTTTAGTTATTGTTCAAAGGCCTTCTTATTGATTGTTTGCACCATGCGGTAAATTTTTATTGAAACAACGACTAAAAAGTGTTGATTTATGTTTTCCAAAACAGATCAGTAGAACGTCCCATACTTTTTTTTTAAATAGAAAAGAAAAGGAAAAAAAACTGAATTGCAAAAGAGTATCATGCGATTTAAAAAAAATGATTATGAATAACAATACTAAATGTGTTTTATTTTATTAAATTATTTTGTAGTTCCAATCTTGAATTTTTCTTTTTCTTTGTTGATTATGAGCATCATACGATTTGAAAAAAATGATTATGAATAACAATACTAAATGTGTTTTATTTTATTAAATTATTTTGTAGTTCCAATCTTGAATTTTTCTTTTTCTTTGTTGATTATGTTCCGAGTTATGGAGTTTCCACTGTGTATTTTGATTGAAATATTGCAAGCCGGTTAATGAAAATCGGAAGCGCGCCAAATAATGGCAGAATTTAGCATGAAAAAAAAAATCAAAATAATCGACACTAAACAACAAAGCCTTGAGATAGTTCAAAGAGTTATTAATTGCGTTATTTTTGAGATTCTCAAAGGTCTTGATAATTTTTCAAACAAGGGTTATAAAAAATTACAATTAACTACAATTTTGAACTTCGTTTCCAAAATAAACATGGAAAATAAACTGCTCGCACAGATGATCCAAAAACTAGGATTGTCTGACCACGAAAATCTTGCCCCGTAAGTAAAATTTGATTCTTGTCTAATAATACACGCACGCAAAAGTAAATTAATGAATACTCGGCACACAAAAAACTCAATGAGTTAAATGCCTTAATAAAACTTATTGTAAAGAAAATAATAATTTCAACAAACAGAGTAAGTTCACCGGTTTAAGAAGCTTATAAAATACTAGGTAAAAAACTGATATACTCAAGCAATAAGACATTTTTTTCATTTTTTTTTGTAATTTAAATTATAATTGTAATCGTAATTGTTGATTTATTTACACATTTACAATTACAAGTACAAAAAAAAAAGAATGAAATGTCTTACTGCTTGAGTATATCAGCTTTTTAAAGTAAAAACGTAAAAATTTCTCTTTTAGCAAATCCACTGAACTGCTACGGCTCCTGCAAGTCAAATCATCTGGCGGGGTGGCCAATCTCGGTGACTATGCCCGAGCTACAATCTGTATCGATCTGGCTTCCGGCTTGCTCGGTTTACCCTTCGATCTTGAAACTGGCCTTAAGATGTCCGGGCTCAAGAAAACGGTCTACACCAACAGCAAACGAACGGTGGAAAAGATACTGGATATCAGTAAAGTTTTCGGAATCAATGAGATCTGCGTCCAGCTTGGGTTGAGCCAGGTAATGAACAATTCATTAAATCTATAGGAATTGATTTTCATTCAATAATTTCAATCTTCAACAGGTCAAAAACGAAGCCCTGGTCCTGCTGGAAAGTTACAAACGATTCGTCGACGGTGGCAATGTGGCACTGGATCTGACTCATCCGCAGTATGCAACGATGGCAGTCTTCCAGGCTTGCAAGAGGCTCAAAGTTAAACCACCCAAAACCAAACTGGTTCCCTTCAGTCATTTGAAACCGGCCCAGTGGGCTTTGTTGGAAAAGAACTGGGAAAAGTTCATGGCGAGTTCTGCACTGCCAGATTCATCCAAAACGAAAAAGCAACCAGCAGTTGAACAAACATTCATCGAACCCAAGGAGGAAGTTATCGTACAAGCTCAAAAACACAGTTCGGTGGAAGCGATCGAGCCTTACGTGAGCTGGAAGAAGCGAATGTTGGAGAAGGCCTATCGAGAGTTGAAGGCAATGGAGACCGCTCGATAAGATGATCGAGCTCTACTAAATGATTAAAATACTCCCGTTTTTTCCAGACCATTAGATGTTAAGAATTGTTAAAGTAAGTTATTTTTCCATATTGAAGAAAGTTAAGAATAAAAATAGAAAAATTAAACAAGGTATTTTGCTATTGATTTTAAAACTGGCCATTCGGATTTTTGTTCTCAAAATAAATTCGATTGGTCAGTTTCAGTTGAATCTGAAATCTGAATCTGAAATCTGAATCTGAAATCTGAATCTGAAATCTGAATCTGAAATCTAAATCTGAAATCTGAATCTGAAATCTGAATCTGAAATCTGAATCTGAAATCTGAATCTGAAATCTGAATCTGAAATCTGAATCTGAAATCTGAATCTGAAATCTGAATCTGAAATCTGAATCTGAAATCTGAATCTGAAATCTGAATCTGAAATCTGAATCTGAAATCTGAATCTGAAATCTGAATCTGAAATCTGAATCTGAAATCTGAATCTGAAATCTGAATCTGAAATCTGAATCTGAAATCTGAATCTGAAATCTGAATCTGAAATCTGAATCTGAAATCTGAATCTGAAATCTGAATCTGAAATCTGAATCTGAAATCTGAATCTGAAATCTGAATCTGAAATCTGAATCTGAAATATGAATCTGAAATCTGAATCTGAAATCTGAATCTGAAATCTGAATCTGAAATCTGAATCTGAAATTTGAATCTGGAATATGAATCTGAAATCTGAATCTGAAATCTGAATCTGGAATCTAAATCTGAAATCTGAATCTGAAATCTGAATCTGAAATTTGAATTCTGAAATCTGAATCTGAAATATGAATCAGAAATCTGAATCAGAAATCTGATCCTGAAATCTGAATCTGAAATCTGAATCTGAAATCTGAATCTGAAATTTGAATCTGAAATCTGAATCTGAATCTGAAATCTGAATCTGAAATCTGAATCTGAAATCTGAATCTGAAATCTGAATCTGAAATCTGAATCTGAAATCTGAATCTGAAATCTGAATCTGGAATCTGAATCTGAAATCTGAATCTGAAATCTGAATCTGAAATCTGAATCTGAAATCTGAATCTGAAATCTGAATCTGAAATCTGAAATCTGAAACTGAATCTGAAATCTGAATCTGAAATCTGAATCTGAAATCTGAATCTGAAATCTGAATCTGAAATCTGAATCTGAAATCTGAATCTGAAATCTGAATCTGAAATCTGAATCTGAAATATGAATGTGAAATCTGAAATCTGAAACTGAATCTGAAATCTGAATCTGAAATCTGAATCTGAAATCTGAATCTGAAATCTGAATCTGAAATCTGAATCTGAAATCTGAATCTGAAATCTGAATCTGAAATCTGAATCTGAAATCTGAATCTGAAATCTGAATCTGAAATCTGAATCTGAAATCTGAATCTGAAATCTGAATCTGAAATCTGAATCTGAAATCTGAATCTGAAATCTGAATCTGAAATCTGAATCTGAAATCTGAATCTGAAATCTGAATCTGAAATCTGAATCTGAAATCTGAATCTGAAATCTGAATCTGAAATCTGAATCTGAAATCTGAATCTGAAATCTGAATCTGAAATCTGAATCTGAAATCTGAATCTGAAATCTGAATCTGAAATCTGAATCTGAAATCTGAATCTGAAATCTGAATCTGAAATCTGAATCTGAAATCTGAATCTGAAATCTGAATCTGAAATCTGAATCTGAAATCTGAATCTGAAATCTGAATCTGAAATCTGAATCTGAAATCTGAATCTGAAATCTGAATCTGAAATCTGAATCTGAAATCTGAATCTGAAATCTTAATCTGAAATCTGAATCTGAAATCTGAATCTGAAATCTGAATCTGAAATCTGAATCTGAATCTGAATCTGAAATCTGAATCTGAATCTGAAATCTGAATCTGAAATTTGAACCTGAAATCTGAAACTGAAATCTGAATCTTAAATCTGAAATCTGAATTAGGCTTGCTTGTGATACTCACTCGTTAAGAAAGTTTAATGAAAGCATCAAATATTCTTTAATCGGGATTTAAAGCTCACTGTAATTATGCAATTTATTTCAATCTTCGGTCAACGGTTCTTGAACTTTTTTATTTTCTTTATTTTACTGTTTTTTTCACTACCACAAACCATGTCTTGTTTCTAGTGTTGTGGTCAAATGGTGAGATTCTGCCTGAACTATTCCATTCAAATTGTCCTTTGAACGGCTACGCGATTTTTTTTCCGAATGCATATAGTCAATCGAATCCGTTAATTCGGTTTTGGTTTCGAATATTCAATACATGTATTGTTTACCGCACTAAATTGCAAGAGGATTTACCGGTTTGAAGTGCTTCAAGTATCCAGACAGATTTTCTATTATTTGGTTTTTTAAACTACATACTCCATCATCCGTTTGTGGGATTTTTTGAGATTTACTTTGTAATAGCCGTAAATGGTTTCGAATCTGCGCCAGGATTTTAATTTGTAGGTCGTGTGTGAAATTTTAAAATTTATTTTTTATACTATCGTTCACAGACTACCAGACGGCCTTCGTAGAAAATATCCTATCTCAGAATGCTTGAATAGTTTTTTGAAGGTTTCACAATTTCTTCTGCCTTTTCACGGCAACTCAACTGTCACAAACTGTAACAATGGTAAATGTGAATGACTATTTATTTGATTTTTTTCTCGCGTGTACGAATTAGAACCTCAGATAGTCTGTGAATTGAGTTCAAATTTCATATTTTCCCAAACTGTTTTTCTCATCCGCTGTAAAATGGTTTAACTATTTCTCTTCAATTTTCGCCATTTAATCTATTAGTAGTAAGGTTGCATGCTTGTGGGCGCTAATGTTTGTTCTATTTTTTTTTTGGTTCAGGTAGTGTGAAACAGACTGTCTTTATTAGTTTTGTGGGTGCGCAAAATGGTTGTTTTACTGTTGTTTGTCTAAAATTCGCTTATCCATTTGATGGTTTATTCGAGTTGTGGCTTGTTTTGTTTTAATTATAATTTCCTTTAAAGGTAAATTTTTTCATTTGGATATTTATGTATTGTGTTTTCTTCTTCTTCTTAAATTTACTAATATTATGACTAGATTCTGATATAAGTTATAAAATGATAACAAGTGTACTGTTTTCTGGTTTAAATTGTAATCGACTTGGGATCATACATGCCGCGCATATTAACCTCGATCAAAATACTTGGTTGATGGTTTTGAGAAATATTTCTGAAATTTAGTTTTATCATTGAATTCAATCGTTTAATATAGTTTCATATTAATTGTGTAGTTTAGTTTGTTTGTTTCTTTCATTTAAAGTTATAAATTTGTAAAAGTATGACAGGGCAACCGGCTAGTTCTTTTTTTTTTTTAATCGCGTCGGTCTTCTTATTCATTTCCCGGTTTGGTTTCTTTGCGAACTTTGTGACCCCTGAAAGAGGCCTGAATTTTGGTGGCCGCCTTTTGCAGATCCGGATCATCCATGTCGATATCGAGCTCTTCTGCCACCTGGAAAGAAGATACAAAAATGGAATGAATTTTTGAATGAATAACTTTTTTTTTAATACACAATTCTAAACAGAGAATCCAGAATCAATACTCATAATCAGAATGTAGTTCAGAATTCTAGGGAATCAATGTTCAGACTGAGAAGAATAATTGGTTTGCTCAACCATTCTGGACCCGTCCACCAAAAATCGTTGTGGACGATAGCTTCTGGAGAAATCCCACGTGAAATTAAATCTGCTGGATTTTGCTTTCCAGCTACATGTTGCCATCTACAATCTTCTGTGAGAATCTGAATTTTACTCACTCGATTTGCTACGTACGTGTTCCAATTAGTCGGCGTAGAGTTTAACACGTTCGTCGCCACGCTCAGTTTGGTAGTTTTGCTAGCCGGGCCCAAAAAAATTTTCAGAGAGAGAAAGCAAAGAGGGGAACTCCTATATTTGAAACGTGTGGCGAAGCTGAGCGGTAAACTCCAGTAAGAGAGCGTCACCTGCTTTTTGATGTGACGGGGCCCCCCAGGAAATACACCCGTCTGCCGAATATGGGTGACGTGGCGACGAACGTGTTAACCAGTGAAGCACATGTCGTGATTTTACGAATCTCAATTCAGAGATTCACTTAAACACGTCTGTCGCTCGCAAGAATAGATCAATGACTCACTTTGTTTTGTTTGTTTGTCAAGTGCTGCCAAAATAGCAAATGTTCTCATAGAAATTTATTTTATTTTATTCATCTACAGTGTTGCCGAATACAACTATTATTTTATTTTATTCCTAATTAAATTTGATTTATTTTCTGCATATTCTTCATCTCATCCCTACATTCCTTCTCACCTCTATTCTTAATTAAAACTTTTCACACATCAACATTTGTTTTTTTTCTTTAGTGCAAAATTTTATTTACCAAATATGCTCAATTTTTATTCCATATTCCACATCTTTATTCTCCATCCTACAAATTTTATTTAATTTCTGCTTATCCTTCATCACATTTCTACATTCCTTCTCAACTCTATTCTCAATAGAATCTTTAATTTACCGACTTTTGTTTTTCTAAAATACAACATTTTATATCCCCAATATCCCTCATCTCAATTCTACATTCCATTCTCTGCACAAGCTTTTCAAATCTTTTTTTTTTTTTGGCATATTCTTCATTTCATCCGAAAATATTCTTCACAAAAACCTTCCCAATTTGTACTTTCTCTGTCGCTCTGCTTTTATTTACCAGAGCCGGAACAATCCGCAAAAAAAAAACATTCTTAGCAACAGCTTTCTCAAACTGTGCTTTCCTTGTTACTCTGTCTCTGTTTACAAGAGTCGGAATAATTCGATAGTATTCTAAGAAACAGCCTGCCCAACCAGAAGGCTTATTCAAAACAAACGATCAGCAGCAGCAGCCTTAAATATCTGCGCTTTTAACGGCAATTCCGTCTTATTTCCACCGGAAGGCCAAATCAAATCAATCAGCAGCAGCAGCCTTAAATATCTGCGCTTTTCAGGGGCAATTCCGTCTTATTTCCACCGGAAGGCCAAATCAAAACAATCAGCAGCATCAGCCTTAAATATCTGCGCTTTTAACGGCAATTCCGTCTTATTTCCACCGGAAGGCCAAATCAAAACAATCAGCAGCAGCAGCCTTAAATATCTGCGCTTTTCAGGGGCAATTCCGTCTTATTTCCACCGGAAGCCCAAATCAAAACAATCAGCAGCAGCAGCCTTAAATATCTGCGCTTTTCAGGGGCAATTCCGTCTTATTTCCACCGGAAAGCCAAATCAAAACAATCAGCAGCAGCAGCCTTAAATATCTGCGCTATTTGTGCTTATCCTACCAACCACGCCATTGTCGTGATTTTACGAATCTCAATTCAGAGATTCACTTAAACACGTCTGTCGCTCGCAAGAATAGATCAATGACTGACTTTGTTTTGTTTGATTGTCAAGTGCTGCCAAAATAGCAAATGTTCTCATAGAAATTTATTTTATTTTATTCATCTACAGTGTTGCCGAATACAACTATTATTTTATTTTATTCCTAATTAAATTTGATTTATTTTCTGCATATTCTTCATCTCATCCCTACAGCACACATGTCGAATCGGTCCAGAAAAACGTTCTGTACTCAATCTTTAGCGATTTCTTCACCTGGTGCATAAGTTCTGCAGCATTTAAAGCTCCGCATAGTTCCAATCTAGCAATGCTTTGGGTTTTCAATGGTGCTACTCTAGACTTAGAAGTAAGAAGCCTGACCATAATCTGACCTTCAATATTCTGACTCCGAATGTACAGACAAGCCCCATACGCTTTCTCAGACGCATCTGAAAAGCAGTGAATTTCAAGCAACGTGGGATTAGGAAGAACAACGCATCTGGGAATCCGAATATTGTTAAGCTGATGTAAAGTTTCGTGATAATTTTTCCATTGCTCGCCCACCATAGAAGGAACCGGTTGATCCCAATCTAACCTTTGATCTTTTTCATCGCGTAACGTCCAAAGGACCTGCATGAATACCTTCGCCGAAGTGATAGTAGCTCCTATCAATCCTAGTGGGTCGAAAAGCGTTGCGATGATTGACAATATTCGACGTTTGGTTAAAATTGCGTTATCTTCTAAAGGTGGAATGCTGAATTGGAATGCAAAAACATCAGACATGGGCATCCAAGTCAGTCCCAGTGTTTTTACCGTTGGATCTGGATCCAAAATGATGCCTTCGGTTTGTTTCAAAGCCAGGTTTTCCTCTGCAATATTCTTGAGAGCCTCTGGACAGTTTGAAGCATACTTTCTGAGCCGAAATCCACCAGTAGCCATCAGATCTTCCAATTCGTTAGCCAATCTCTCTGCTTCTTCTAAGGTTTCAGCCCCGGTAAACACGTCGTCCATGTACGTATCCTGGAGAACGGCCTGGGATGCTAATGGAAATCTGTGTCCTTCATCTGTGGCTAGTTTCTGCAAGGTTCTCGTGGCTAGAAACGGTGCAGGTTTGGTTCCGTATGTGATTGTGCTTAGTTCGTAGGTTTGAATTACTTCATTTGGGGATGCTCTCCAAAGAATAGATTGCAACGGACTGTCGTGTGGATTAACATTTATTTGGCGAAACATTTTCTCAACGTCGGCTACCACCATGATGTGTTTCGTGCGACAACGGAGAATAATTGATCTCAAATCTTCCTGTACGACAGGCCCTACATACAAAGCATCGTTTATTGAGACCCCTGAGGATGTTTTACAGGACGCATCGAATACTACCCTGACCTTAGTTGTCGTACTGGCTTCCTTAACCACTGGGTGATGCGGCAAAAAACATCGTTTTACCGGCTTCTGACTCAAAACTGAATTCTTTAAACAATCTAACTCAAAATCTGACGGTTGGGCTGAAGTAAAACGTTCTCTCGATCCAGACTCAACATTCTCATTACAAACTGATTCCTTAGCTTGGAATCTCTGACACAAACTCAAATCTGACTCCTCAATCAGTTTCATGTGGCCTAATTTCAGATATTCATCCATGAATGAAACGTATTGTGACCTCAAATTCTCATCTCTCGATAGTCTTCTCTCCGTGGCTAGAAAACGTCGCACTGCGATCTCCTTAGATTCGCCCAAATGCGCCAAAACGTCTTCATTTTTCGGTAGTGAAACTAAATAGCGACCATCAGGCCCGCGCTTGACATTCTGAGTAAACAATTCCTCACATTTAGCTTCTTCAGGAGAGTACGAATGGGCTGACTCAATCTCCTCACAGGACCAAAATCGAGTCATTAGGTTTTCTAGGGATTCTTCCGATGTATGAGTGTTATAAATAACCTGCGTGGACTGTATAGGCTTAGAAATCCCACCACAAACAACCCATCCAAAGACCGAGTGATTCAAAGTTGGTAACTGATCGCCCAGTGCGATCTTTTTTCCACTATCGAAAAAGTCAAAAAAAGATTCGATACCCAAAACTATGTCTACCTCTCCAGACACATTAAATGACGGGTCTGCCAAGTGAATTCCTTCTGGAATGTCCCATCGAACAACATTAATGGAGGTTGTAGGCAAGTTAACTGTGACCTTTGGCAAAACTAAAAACTGCATCGATAGAGTAAACCTTGAACTCCGAGATCGAATAGTGGCTTGAACACGCTGTTTAACCTTTGTGACCACTTGACCAATTCCAATGACTGATATGTCCACCCTTTCCCTTGAAACTCGTAATTTCTGACTCAACCGCTCCGTCAAAAGATTACTTTCTGACCCAGAGTCCAAAAGCGCACGTGCCGAGTATTGATTGCCGAAATCATCTTCGATAACGACGATTGCAGTTGCCAAAAGAATCTGAGAAGAGTGATGCTGAGCGGAGTTACAGGATTGCATATCAGTAGCGGCAACATTTGCCACTGGGTTGGGCATGGATTGATGGATTTTCTTGGGCTCCGATGATTCTTCTTGGCGTTGTGAATTGGTGTGCACCGTCCCGACCTTTTCGGTGTTGAAGCAAACCAAACTGTGATGTCGGCCTTTACAATGACGACATGAAAACTTGGATCTACATTCTGACGCTCTGTGACCTTTATTGAAGCAAATTCCGACACAACATATTAATGCGTACCATCTTTTCTCTTTCTGACACAGACAATTTCAGAAAAACAGGGCATTGAAAAAGAAGATGATCTGACGAACACACAACACACAATCTGACTGGGTTTTGAACCGAGCTGAAACTTCCTCTTGGATATTGGTTCTGTTTAGGAAAGGGGGTAAATTGGGCAGTTCTAGGTTCTATGGGTTTACTTGGCAAAGACTCCAAAATCCGAACACGTCGTTGAAGGAACTCCGTCATATCATTGACAGAATCTTGATCCTTGGTAGCTGAAGTTTCTTCCCATCCTCTTCGTGTCGTAGGATCGAGACGTGAGGAGAGAATGTGGACCAACAGGAGATCCTTATAATCCCCTGGTTGAACGATCTGGTCCAGAGTCTGCACAATCCTTTAAAAACCTTCTAAGAGATTGTGCAGATCGGTAACGGATTCCTTCGTGAGAGTTGGAAGCTAAAATAGTGCTTGCACCTGACGTTTACGCAACAACTTATTGTTATTGTATCGCTTACTCAGTAGATCCCATGCGATCTGATAGTTAGCTCTGGTAATCTTCAATGGATCAATCAATGCCTTTGGTTCTCCTTGGAGGCAGCCTTTTAAATAGTGGAATTTTTCCACTTCGGGTAGATCAGTCTTCCAGTGTATAAGAGAGGTGTACAAGTCTCTAAAACTTAACCACTCGTCGATATTTCCGTCAAACGTCTGCAGTTTTATTTGGGGTAAGCGCACATGGTCTATGGTTGACTGATTGAGCGTATCGTTTCCTCTCACTGTCTGATTCAATTCTGTTGGTTCCTGCCTTTCCTTAATTCTTTCCACCAAGAAGGTTTTCGCGAAGTAGTAGCGATCATTAAACTCTGCGCCGTCCCTTTCACTGAAATCCTCTTCGGCCTTGTAGTCATCGTGTGATTGGATCTCGATAACTGTATCGTTGTATCGCTCCCACAGGTTTTCCAGTTCTTCCAACCGAACTTCAATCGCAGTAGTGACTGAATCTTCCTTGAAATCCTCCACGAAGCGCCAAATGTGGTTGACACCAGTTTGAATCTGCTTCAGTTTGGTATTCAACACCTTCAAGGATGATCCAACACCTGTCGCCCGTTTGGTAGTTGACGTAGAAGCCGGCATAACTATCGCTTACAGAACCGCTGACTCAAACAAAATATTATAACAGACACAAACTGACAATTTCGTTCCGAATTTACAAACCAACTGACCAATTGTACTGACTGTGGCTCGTGTAATTGAGCTAACTTGGTTCTTGATACTCAACAGCTATTTCCAATAAAATCGTTCATCAAAAGCTTTCAGCAAATTTATTCAAACAAAAAACTTCGGTCCAATACAAAATCAAATTTGCAAAATCTGACAGACTATGCTCATTCAAACTTGCTTAAATGTAACGACTCAATTCAGACACAGTCCATAAAAAAACCGACAAAATCAAACAGATTTCCGACACAACTCTGATGGTTACTGTTTCACAATTTCCCAAACAACTCTCAGTATTCCGATTCAAATCATAGATAACATCCAAAAGTGCTTAACGATCGATTGCTGCCAGCCGAAATATCATTCTTTTCAATCGTATAAAAATCCAGGAATATTCTTCAATTAATTTACAAGTACCCAGTATGCCACTCTCAGCATGCTCAAATATTCCGACATCCACAATACGATAAAAATCCAAAATCTTGGACAAAAAGGCAGAAAAGAACAATTTTTTCGCAGCTTACTGTAGATCATCAACTTCGCACAATGGTACAATGTTAAAATTTTTGACCAAAATTCACTTTTCAGCGATGACAATGCAGACTCAAAACTTCCGACTTTACCGACCAATAGGTGTAAAACACTTCAGACACAGACTGACAAAATGAGCAAAGGCCCAGTGGCCAATGACACTAGGGATACGGTAGTGGTTGAAGAGGATGCGCAACCAAATTAGCTTATTCAGTAATAAATTTATAAATTGTATTTTTCCAACACCATGGGTTTTATACATTTACCAAAAAATCCGACCATGCATCAGGGGGTGGTTGACCGCAAATTCTGACCGTCTTCAGGTGGGTTATGGGGTGGGGAACCTGACCAGGTACCAATCCGGATGCCTCACAGTTGCTCGAGACCGATGGTGTTCCAATTGGGATGTTGCTTTCCTAGCTCCGGGATGGCTGCCGTGTTGAATAAGCAATGGCGAAATTCCAAGCCAAGCTTATTACCGAAATGGCGGGTGGCGTATTCTTCCAAGGGTACAATGGGATGTTGGATGATCAAAATGGCCTCGGTGTCCGTTTTGGCGGCCCCTCCAGCGTGCACATCCGGCTCGAAGGACCAAAATGTAGGATCCTAAACCGGCTTACCGTGCAAAAGATGGTTCCACTGTAGACTTCGGTGCTCTAGTTGGTTGGATCCCACATCGACAGGCAAAAAAACAGCACGGGGCAGGGGACCACTTGTTGTTGATGATCGGCTGGGTTGCGGCTTCGAATTTGCTGGGCTTTCCGGTCCGTGGCGGCTTCAGATACTTACTTACTTACTTAATGATCCCGCGCCGATCCACCGGTGCATAGGGCCGTGGTAAAAGACCTCCACTGTTGACGATCCGGAGCCAGCGTCTTCACCTGGCCCCAGTCAAGATTCTCGTCGACAGTTCGGATTTCAGCGGCTAGGCTTCGCCGCCACGAGTTTCTGGGCCTGCCTCTTCTTCGATGACCTTCTGGATTCCAGTCAAGCGCCTCTCTGCAAATCTCGTTTTCATCTTTTCGCAGCGTGTGCCCAATCCATCTCCACTTACGTTCCCGAATCTCGATTTCTAGCGCCCTTTGATGACACCGGCGATGTAGTTCCTCATTCGAGATCCAGTTGCCAGGCCACCAAGCGCGGATGATATTCCGCAGGCAGCGGTTCACAAATACTTGCAGTTTTCGCGTCGTTACCGCATATGTGCACCAAGTTTCGCACCCGTACAGGAATACGGATTTGACGTTTGAGTTGAAGATTCGGATTTTTGTTCGTAGAGAGATCTGGCGTGACCGCCAGATGTTTCGGAGACTCGCAAACGCAAATCGGGCCTTTCTGATCCGGGTTTCGATGTCTTTCCTGGTACCACCATCAGGCGTTATCTGGCTACCAAGATACTGGAAGCACTCCACTTTCTCAACTTGTTGCCCAGCTACCATGAAACTGGAGGGATTTCCTGTGTTGATCCCCATCGACTTGGTCTTTCCGACATTGACCTTGAGACCTGCTGCCTTGGAACTTTCGGTGAGGTCGTCGAGTTTGCTCTGCATGTCCGGTTGTGTTTGGGCGAGCAAAACAATATCGTCAGCCAGGTCAAGGTCGTTCAGTTGCTCCATTGTTAAAGGATTCCACGGCAATCCTCGGTTCGGTGCACAGTCGATCGATCCAGTCAGAATCTCATCCATTACGATGAGGAAAAGTAGCGGTGATAAGATACATCCTTGTGGCTTCAGATGGTCATCGGCAAATTAAGGGTCACAACCGGATTCAAAAAACACTGACAAACTACATTTATTACCAACTAACAATTAATAAAATAAAAGGCGAAGTTCTGCCCAATCGCACTCGGTGGCTGATGATAATGGAATGCCATTCGTCTCCTGCTGATGATGATTCGGGGGCAGTAAAATGAGTTACCGATCTCTACGGTTAGACGCGGCCGTCGCGACGCTCAACGTTGTATGCAGGGCCGACTGGTTGACATTTGGTAGGCCTTGATTTTTGCATGCTGGCAGTTGCGATAGTATACTCGCTCCGTCTCGGACAGATCTTTTAATCATAATTTATGATATTGAATTCAGAGAATTCTGAATCATAATAGAAAGAGTGAAAATATCGGTTTAAAATTTTTCAGAATTGTGTAAAAAAATGTAGGTTATAAAAAAAAGAAATGAAATGAAAAAAAACTTAATATATTTTAAATTGTTTGTACCCTTTTTAATATAAAATTCAATTAAAAAAAATGACAAAACTGACAAATATGACAAAAATGACAAAAATGACAAAAATGACAAAAATGACAAAAATGACAAAAATGACAAAAATGACAAAAATGACAAAAATGACAAAAATGACAAAAATGACAAAAATGACAAAAATGACAAAAATGACAAAAATGACAAAAATGACAAAAATGACAAAAATGACAAAAATGACAAAAATGACAAAAATGACAAAAATGACAAAAATGACAAAAATGACAAAAATGACAAAAATGACAAAAATGACAAAAATGACAAAAATGACAAAAATGACAAAAATGACAAAAATGACAAAAATGACAAAAATGACAAAAATGACAAAAATGACAAAAATGACAAAAATGACAAAAATGACAAAAATGACAAAAATGACAAAAATGACAAAAATGACAAAAATGACAAAAATGACAAAAATGACAAAAATAACAAAAATGACAAAAATGACAAAAATGACAAAAATGACAAAAATGACAAAAATGACAAGAATAACAAAAATTCCATATAAAATTCCAAATAAAATTGTCCTTTTTTGAGTGTATTGATTGAACTTGACAATTATCAATTTTGATATTTGTATCAAACAAGCTATTTTTATAAATTTTTTGTCCTTTTATTTTATGGATTTTATTAATCATTGTTATCTTTTGACATTTGTCATTTTTGTCATTTTGATTATTTTTGTAATTTTTGTCATTTTTGTAATTTTTTGTAATTTTTGTCATTTTTGTAGTTTTTGTAATTTTTATAATTTTTGTAATTTTAGTAATTTTTGTAATTTTTGTCGTCTTTGTAATTTTTGTCGTTTTTGTAATTTTTGTAATTTTTGTAATTTTTGTAATTTTTGTAATTTTTGTAATTTTTGAAATTCTTGTAATTTTTGTAATTTTTGTAATTTTTGTAATTTTTGTAATTTTTGTAATTTTTGTAATATTTGTAATTTTTGTAATTTTTGTAATTTTTGTAATTTTTGTAATTTTTGTAATTTTTGTAATTTTTGTAATTTTTGTAATTTTGTAATTTTTGTAATTTTTGTAATTTTTGTAATTTTTGTAATTTTTGGAATTTTTGTCATTTTTGTAATTTTTTGTAATTTTTGTCATTTTGGTCATTTTTGTAATTTTTATCATTTTTGTCATTTTTGTCATTTTTTGTAATTTTTGTAATTTTTGTAATTTTTGTAGTTTTTGTAATTTTTGTAAGTTTTGTAATTTTTGTAATTTTTGTAATTTTTGTAATTTTTGTAATTTTTGTAATTTTTGTTATTTTTGTAATTTTTGTTATTTTTGTAATTTTTGTAATTTTTGTAATTTTTGTAATTTTTGTAATTTTTGTAATTTTTGTAATTTTTGTAATTTTTGTAATTTTTGTAATTTTTGTAATTTTTGTAATTTTTGTAAATTTTGTAATTTTTGTAATTTTTGTAATTTTTGTAATTTTTGTAATTTTTGTAATTTTTGTAATTTTCATAATTTTTGTAATTTTTGTAATTTTTGTAATTTTTGTATTTTTTGTAATTTTTGTAATTTTTGTAATTTTTGTCGTTTTTGTAATTTTTGTAATTTTTGTAATTTTTTAAATTTTTGTAATTTTTGTAATTTCTGTAATATTTGTATTTTTTTGTTATTTTTGTCATTTTTGTCAAATTTTTCATTTTTGTCATTTTTGTCATTTTTGTCACTTTTGTCATTGGTCATTTTTGTCACTTCTGTCATTTTTGTCATTTTTGTCATTTTTGTCATTTTTGTCATTTTTGTCATTTTTGTCATTTTTGTCATTTTTATCATTTTTGTCATTTTTGTCATTTTTGTCATTTTTGTCATCTTTGTCATTTTTGTCATTTTTGTCATTTTTGTCATTTTTGTCATTTTTGTCATTTTTGTCATTTTTGTCATTTTTGTCATTTTTGTCATTTTTGTCATTTTTGACATTTTTGTCATTTTTGTCATTTATGGCATTTTTGTCATTTTTGTAATTTTTGTCATTTTTGTAATTTTTGTACTTTTTGTCATTTTTGTCATTTTTTTTTTTAAATAACAAACAAATTTTTAAAATAATGAAAAAAAATACTGTTTCCTTAATCATCACGTCACAAACAATAAAGAAGTTCAAAATAATTGATGGTATGAGAAACGTATACAGATCGCTTGAAATCATCTTACTTACAGTCAGGCTATAAACCAACTCACCTTCTTGGTTAGCTCATCGATATCGACCTCCTCCTTTTTGTCGGGCTCGTCATCCTTCTTGTCGGCCTGATCTTTCCGGGCCATGTGACCCCGAAAGCATGACTGAATTCGGACGGCGGCATGGGTTAGTTCTGGAAAAAAGGAAATCGGAGGAAAGAAGAGAAGAATCGATATTTACTATTTGAAACCGAAACGAGCCGGGGAGGTTTTTCCCCTTCGATTGCATTGGCAGGGATTATTGTCTGGCCAAAGGTGGACACATAAAAATAGATTGCAAGTGCAGCTGAGTGCACAATTGTGTATGCATTGATAGGTGATTAATATACATGGATCCTGTCTAGAGACTAGAATTTGTACTAGTCTTTTCACCTTCATAGAGAGATTCTGTACGTATGTAAGTAAGTATAAGAAACTTGAGTACATGAGAAAATTCAAACAGATACAGTTATTTATCCTCAAATAATCGAACATTTTCAAAGAATGAAGTGTTAAAATTTTCCATATATGAAACTTTGTTTTAAAGATGTTTCCATAAATCTGAAATGATTTCCAGTTATTTCTTCCCAAAGCCAATTAAATTCAAACTTGTCTCGCCGGATCAGTTGTTGCTTTAAGCCGGTGCTGAGCTGCGGACGTGCTTCTTGGACAATTTCCAGCAATGGCACCATCATCATGATCCAAGAGAGTACATCCAAATCGATAAGTCGCTTATTGTTTTGCCAAAACCAACAAAACCGCGCCATAAAAACCGCCATCGATTGCCGGCTGGCTGGCCGACGACTGACTGTCAGCGACAAATATACATAAATTACAATCACGGTCGAAAAAACGAGGAGGGAGGACCACCAGAAGCAAAATTGTCCTAGCCGGGAGAATTTCCTGGTCTCTATCGGTGCACTGGCTGGTTTTCGACCGGATCTGGATTTTGTTGCCATATTATCGATTGCTTTCCCGCCCGATAGCTCACGTTGTGCCCGGAATGGGAAGGTAAATAGCTAATGTAGTGAAATCGAGAGGAAATCGCATATGAATCAGGAATCCAAGCCTTCATAATAAAGGAGATGAATTCTTCCGACTCGCCCTGGATGGGGTCTAACACTGGATTGCATCGACGGCCTGTTTACGGTTAGTATTTATACAAAGATTAAATGTGAATAAATCAATAGCCCGGTTTTCTGAGAGCCACGGCGATAGTGCTGAATGGAAATTGGATTTTGGCCAATGAAAATTTCAAACATATTCGATATTGGTATGCAATCAGGCACCATAAATCCATATCGGATGATAGGCACCCACTACGTTATTTAATATATTTTGTCGTTTCAGAGAAACTACTCAATTTTGTAGCTTATTTTCCACTTTGTTGTTCAGGATAGAAGTTAAGTTTTTCCAATTGAAATTCTAGTGGAAAACTACTTTATTCGAATAGCAGCGTGAGCAACCTTTTCAACTAGTGGACCAATTATAATTTCAAATCTTTTCGGCGGGCCGCACTTGGAATAAATTTGAAACTATACAATTTTTTTGCCAATCATTTGATTGAACACTATCTCCTGATTTTTACCAAATTTTAATTTATTCTACTCTAGGTGTCAGGGGTAAAATGCAACAAAATGCAAATCAAAGAAACACCTTGAAAATCTCGTTTCCATGTACTGGAATATGAATGTTTTGCATCACGCGTAAACATTGAAATTTCATTCATCCAAACATTTATTTTCATGATTTAAGATTGTAGAATATTTCGTAGTAATATGTAACCCCTTAATGTATGCAGCATTATAATTTTCAGAAAAAATGTGATTTTCAGATAAAAAAAATTACTGCAATTGGTGTTTTCATGCGTAATGGTCTTTAAAGCAACGCAAATATATTAAAAACTTTAAATTTCCATACGTTTTCATAAGATTCTTTATTAAAAACAAAGTTTGTTGCAAGTTACCCCATTTTCTAAGGAGGTTGAAAATCGCATTTTTTAAGAAAATTAAAAATAATTAAAGAAACCAATAATTTATCTAACTACGCTTATTTGATGTCCCATCATCCTTAAAACTTTTGATGCATAAGTGGTAGCATTAACTGGCAGGTTTCCAGCCCAAAACTTTTCGTTGACAAGTATTGCTTGTATTTTGGGAGATAAACAAGGAAAGAATTGAAAAATTTTATGGCTATTATTTGAGAAGGCTGATATCCGTTGAAGCTGCGATTCAGTCGGTGTTTCATAACGATTGGCATGATGAATTACTAAATATACAAGGAATACTGCCTCCAAATGCGACCGTTTTCCCTGCACAGCAATTAAACAGGTGTTAATACTCTGTTTCAGCTGGATCTGGAATCGTGCTTTATGCAAAAACTGTGGTTGTGTGAAAAAAAGTCAAACATGTTGTGTTTATGCCAAAGGAGGACAAACGGCTAAATATGTCATATCTTTTACCAAATTCAACATTAAGAGTAATTTGTAAGATCAATCGGCAGGAAACAGAAAACGTCATCAAAAATTTGAATCCTTGATTTGGGAAAAAGGTGGTTTATCATATACATTATAGATGGCGCAAAAATTTAAGTCGATAACTTTCCTCATAGGACGCTATTCGGAAACCACTTGACAGAACGTCACAAAAATTTACTCATGTAGATACACATTACACATTGCATTACACATTACATTACACCAAGTTTCACACCCATACAACAATACGGATTTCACTTTTGAGTCGAAAATTAGGATTTTCGTTCGTAGAAAGATCTGGCCTGACCGCCAGATGTTTCGGAGACTCGCAAATGTAAATCGGGCCTTTCTTATCCGGGTTTCGATGTCTTTCTTTGTACCGCCGCCATCAGATTTTATCTGGCCACCAAGTTATTGGAAGTACTCCACTTTTTCATTTTGTTATAATATTTTTTCATTTTGTTTCCCAGCTACCACGAAATTGGAAGGATTTTCTGTTTTGATTTAAATCGACTTGGTCTTTCCGACATTGACTTTGAGACCTGCTGCCTTGTAGCTTTCGGTGAGGTCGTCTAGTTTGCTCTACGTGTCTTGTTGTCTTTGGACGAGCAGAACAATATCGTCTGCAAGGTCAAGCTCGTTTAGCTGCTGCATTGTCGAAGGATTCCACCGTAATCCTCGGTTTGATCTACAGTCAATCGATCCAGTCAAGATCTCGTCCATTACGATGAGAAAAAGTAGTGGTAAAAAATACATCCTTGTCTCACTCCAGCAGTTACCGGGATTGGTTCGGACAAGACTACAAGACACCGTCGTGCAAGACCTTGCACGGAAATGCCTCGTACTGTGCTTCGATGAGATAGACTAGTTTCTCTGGGACTCCTCGTCGGCTTAGAGCAGCCCAGATGTTTTCGTGGTTCAGTCGGTCGAATGATTTTTCGAAATCAACGAACACCAGCAGAAGAGAGTCCTGAAATTCGTTGATTTCTTCCAGTATTATTCGTAGCGTTGTGATGTGGTCCACACATGATCGTCCGGATCGGAAACCAGCTTGTCGCCGTCGGAGGGTATCGTCAATTTTCTTCTGGATCCTGTTCAGGATCACTTTGCAGAGTACTTTGAGGGTTGTACAGATCAACGTTATGCCTCGCCAGTTACCGCACTCTGTCAGGTCTCCTTTCTTCGGGACCTTTACGAGGATACCCTGCATCCAGTCGACCGGGAATGTTGCAGTATCCCAAATGTCAGCGAAAAGACGGTGCAACATTTGTGCTGACAGGGCAGGGTCGGCTTTCAGCATTTCAGCAGGGATGCAATCGATCCCACCAGGTGATTTGTTGGATTTAATGTCTTTGATTGCCGCTTCTATTTCAGCCAGCGAGTGCTCTTCCGAGTTGACGCTACGAGTTCTATTGACCATCGATATTCATGACTCGCAAGAGTTGATCAAAGTGCTCAATCCATCGTTTGAGCTGATCTGTTCGATCGGTCAATAACTGACCTGCTCGGTCTTTTAGTGGCATTCTAGCATCAGTCCTTGCACCACTAAGGCGGCGAGAAATGTCATAAAGTAATAGAATATCTTCATTGGCAGCGGCTCTTTCTCCCTCTTCGGCCAAGGATTTAGCCCAATGAGTCTCTCTTGTCTCGTTTACAAGCTTGTTTAACTGTCTTTTCCAGCTCCGCATATCGTAAGCGAGCTTGCTCAATTCCTACTTTTGCCTTTGTCCGATCATCGACCAACCTTCAGGTTTCACCTGACATCCATTCACTTTTTCTTCCACAAACTTTACTGAGTACCGTGGCTCGTCGTGATAAAGGCATTATTGATTCCTCACCACTGTTCTTCGACTGTTCCGGCTGTCGGCAGTTCCGAGGCTCAGGATTCAATCTGTTCAACGTAGGTATGCTCTTCTCATCTCTGAATTTTCCAACCGGCGAACGTCGTATCGACGCCCGACCAGTGATGCCACATTTCTATCGGTATTTTGAAACCCAAAAAAAATCTTTTATGAAAATCGGTATTTGAGGTGGATATTCAAAAATGCTTACATTTTCAAATTTCTAAGAACTCTTATGAATGTTCATTTTTAGTTCAAAACTAGCTGGCTAAATGTGTTTTAGCATATATTATTGCATTTTCTCCGTAACTTGGTTCTAGGTGACACTAGTTTACACAAAATTACGGTTTTGAAAATTTAACTAAACTTTATGTTTGTTATGACTTGTACATTTTTCTTTCATTTTAAAACTACCTGCTTTTGCCGACGAAAGCTAAAATCACAAATGAAAATTCAGCAGATAATCCGAAATAAGTGTTTTTTCCAGTACTCATAACTGAATGGAAATTTATTTTAAAAGTTACCGTTTGATAATAAAAATAGGGGCATGGCGAGCACTTTCAGGTTACACGTTGGTTAGGCATATAAATTTAGTAAAAACTTGAGGTTTTGATGTTTGGCTAAACTGCCGCTGCCGGCAAGTCTGTCCCATATGCAAAAAAAACGAACCGAGAAAAACGGCTCTAAAGGTTTTTATAAACTTTCGTGGATTTCTCGGTTAAAACTTCACCTTTTCTACTTCTTTCTTCACAGATATTAAGATAATTGTTGTAGAATTTCGTCCAATGTGTTTTTGATTTGGAAGTTGTTGATGCGGAGGAGAAAATAATGATGGGACAGCCTCGCGAGTATATTTCGCATGCGGATTAAATATACCCGCAAAGCTGTCCCATATTTGGCTTTTCTTTTGTCAGTTGATTCTCTCTATCTGCGCTGTTTTATTCACTTTACTGGTTGTTTACTGATAAAAATGAGTTTGAAATTATGTTTATGACATGTTTAGATAGTCAAAGATAAAGAAAGTTTATCGTAAGAATTGAGTGGGTCTAAAATAAAATGAATAACAACGTTCCATGAATAAAACAACCTGTACCATCATATTTTGGAAAGTTTTTCGGTCGATTATCTTTTTAGAAAGACTATAAATACCTTCAAATTAAATTAATGCTGAATCAGAAACATCAAATTATCTTGGCTGCAAATATTTGATGAGAAAAATCAATTCAATATGACTTAAGCGTGTGCTACCAGGTACGCGTATTTTTGTTCATAGATTTTATGAAAGTCCAAGCAGCAAGTAACAGCATGACAAAAACCTAAAAAACTATTGTTTTGTAGCTGACTATTTTCATGTTTTACAACGAACAATTCAATAAGCCTCATGCGAAATTATAAAAAAACAGTTTGGGGGGAATTACCCATTAGGCTAAACTAAGCTTGCAAAAATTATGGAAATTGTTATTTTTGACTTTACTGTACTGTTTTATCTAATCTAACTTTTGCAATTTCAATGAATGCTTATTTTGTCGCACACATTGTATGAACATTTGTAAAATTAACGTAAATTAGAGGAGCAATTTTGAAGCATTCTGTATAAATAGACATATGGGACAGCTTTGCGGATATATGTCATATGGGACATGACTTGGTATTTTTTTCATATATGTTGAGAACAAAGTAATGAAAGTTTTTAGTCTAAATTGAAGAACTAACTGTATTTGAACGATTTTTGAGATAAACTGAAAAATGATGAAAATGCATATGGGACAGTCTTGCGAATAGCGGCAGTAAAGTGGGATGTAAATTTGATAAATTCGATAAGGCAATAATAGAGCCAGGTCAACCAAAAGGAAATTTTAACTTAGTATATAAGCACTTACAAATCCAATGACTGTTTGAGTTCGAGGTAAATATGGGCCCAAGTTGATGGTCTTCGTTTAAGAAAAAGAAACGATTGCAGAAAGTTGAGAGAGTTGTTGCTTCAATTTTTATTATAGCCAATAAAAAATTAATTTTATTTTATGAAAAATCACGCATTGGTCATATGAAAATCCAAGAATTTTATGCGAAAATAAATGAGAGATGTGCTCTTAAAGAAGGTGTTCTTCCGAAAAAGATTAAAAAACACATAGTTTTACTATAACTGAAACCCATTTTTCCTGGCGTGGTCTTTAATTCTGCGATCTCTTCGGTTTAGATACTTAAGATATAATTTATTTGGCTGACAAGATGCAGAATGATTGAAGATTATACCGATGATATTACATACCGTGTATCTGATTGCACTTCAAATCTCGACATACCTCATCTGGTGACGAGTTGAACAAGGATTATGATTATATTCAAACGGTGTATGTATTTCTTTGAAAAGTAAGCATCTCACGAGACAAGAGCTTTAATGCGATCGTCAATTGAGATTGACCTTAGGGAACTTCTATTGCAGTCGCAGAAGGTCAAATATCAGCCTTGAGCTTAGTCCATTGGCTTTGTATCATAATATTGCATCATTTGACAGAACAAAGGAACAAAACAGCGCTAACAACTGAACGAATTATGAGTGTGAGCCGTGGAGATCTTTGCAGAATACTTTAAAAGTTGTACAGATCAAAGTTACGCCACGCCAGCTACCGAACTTTGTCTTCTTTCTACGGGACCTTTACGAGGATAGCTTGAATGAAGTGGAAATGTTGATGTGGAATGAATGTTGAGTTAAAATCTTAAAAATCAGTATGAAATCGGTATGTTTAGCCAAAAATCGGTAATCGGTATATACCGATTCTTGGTCAAAATTTTGCTCAAAAATCGGTATAAATACCGGAAAATCGGTATGTGTGGCATCGCTGCGCCCGACTTTATCCTCGCTCCTTTAGACACGCGCAACTCTCATTCGTATCTTACCATGGACGAGGTGATGTTCAGATGCATTGTCTGCGCTTCGTTTGTTGCGGTCGTTGCGGACATAGAGAAGGCTCCTTCTTCATTTTCGGCTGATGCAGATGTGGTCAATTTGGTTTTCTGTTTGGCCATCTAGGGATACTCAAGTGGCCTGGTCGATGGGGGAAGAGCGATCCACCGATCACCATGTTGTTGTTGCCACAAAATTCTACAAACAGCTCTCCGTTTTCGCTCATGTGTCCTAGACCATGGCGCCCCATGATGCGCTCAAGGTCCAGATTGTCGGAGCTGACAACGTCAGTTGGCGCATAATAATGGACCATTGTAAGGTTTCTAACCCGTGTTCTAAATCTTGCTACAATTATTCTCCAAGCTGCTTTGAAGAGTTTTAAATTCTACTTTACTCTAGGCGTACACCTTTCAAGGATATAATGGCTACCATCTTCCAAATGCTTAAACCACCAGCCCATAGAAAAAGTATTGTGTATGCCGTGACCGATCTCGTGACCTCTGGCTTAGAAGACTGTAACGCTATCCTCTTGGCCAGTCAGTGGCAATTTCATCGATAAAAAAAAATTCCAAACAGATTCATTATTCATGAAGTAGAGGGTTAAAATCTTTAGTTCAGAAAACTCAATTAATTTAGAAGTATTCCTCCAATGCTGAATGTGAGTCACACATGCCTTGTAGGTATTATAGGCCAGTCCGAATGATGCTAGAATTTAATATTGTATCGTTAATATGTACATAGTACATAGTATGTATGTACATATGTATGTATGTATGTATGTAGATAAACCACCATGGGTGCACGAATTCACCGCAGTTTTATCAAAGCATGTGCTCATATGCATTCACAATGCAGTGTTCACAATACCCGACACCATGGCTTCGTTTGAACTGTTGTGGAATGGATGTATTTCGTGTTTATGAATGTATATTTTGGAGAAATTATTTAATCAGCTACACAACCAGTTCAAAATAAATAACATCTTCAATGTTATAAATTTACTACAGGTATTCCGGCATCCGTGTATATACCGGGCTAGTTGGCAACTGATTGAAAATTTCGATATATAATGTTCATCTTACCCATCGACCGATACTGGTCGATAAATCCATAACCAACTGTCGATACAAAGATCCATACACAATCCACCATGCTTGTAGTTAAAAGTTTCTACTTCTTGAGCTGATCATGTTTTTTGCCGGCAAATTTTATTTCACTATCCCTTTTCCCCATTTCTTCACGAAGCTTATACACCTTTTTTTAATAAATAACCAATGCACACAGTCTCTTTTTTCCTTCTTTTCATTTTCATCAACTCTGCTTATTAAACACCGAACAAACTTGCAAACCATAATTGATTCCAATTTCATGAAAACTATTCTTTTTTGACGTAGAATTACGTCTTACGGCAACACTATAGGGGGGGCAAATTGAAATTCGCGAACCGATCTCGCGTCACGAAAAACGCCTCTTTCAAAGACATCTCTCTTAAAAGACATACCAAGCCTGCTCAACGTTGATTGGCTAATCGAAAATGGAAAAAAAATTAGACGCCCCGCACCTTCATGAGTTTTGTTATTTCCAGCCTACGAAAGGTATAAAACAAGGGGTCAACTGACGGTTTGGTTCATTGAATCAGAGAAATTGAAACTAGTGACACGGGCAGTAGCAGAGCTGACCAACAGCGGCGGAAGCAAGTTGTGTTGTGACAGCTCAGAACCTCACTAGCCCATCACACACACACACACACACACACACACACACACACACACACACACACACACACACACACACACACACACACACACACACACACACACACACACACACACACACACACACACACACACACACAGCCGCAACCCCCTTACCACCTTCACCCACCACACCACAGTGGTCCAAAAGGGCCTGAAATGGAACTTTTTTCCTAGTGACTTTGTCTTTCATTTTAGCTATTAGATGTCTTCAAAACATTTACTAGTAAGATTGTTTCCCATAACGTGAAAGTATCAAAAATAAGTCACAGCCTACTACGATAAAAATAAAAACACTAACTTTTTTGTTTGAAGAGATAGAGACCAAATTTGTTCTACAAAGTTGTAGATATCATCAAAATATGAAACTTTGCTGAAATAACAAGAGCTTTATCTCTATTCAGTGCAGAGTTATAAAGCTTTTAGTTCAAAACATACTTAAAATTTGTTTTTTGTACTTAACTATTGTAAATTTTGAACTTACATAAATATGATGTTCACAACATTTATTGCGATACTCAATACGCACATTTTGCACTAGATCTTAAGTCTCTACGACCTTGTCTTCCGAAGTTATCGCAATTTCAAGTTTTATTTTTGCTTAAATTCACGAATTTCTAGGGTAAAATGGGGCAAGTGGATCCAAAAACTAAATACCACATCTTGAAGTATGACTCAAGTACTACAAACTTAGCCAAAAACTACTTGTCTCCACGCGCCCGTTTTTGAGTACGGTCGGCATAAATTTGTTGAATTCTTAGATATTAACGAGAAAATAGAGATTGATTATTAATAATTCTGTCATATCTTCTCAAGGAATGAACTATCTGTTTTGATGTCTTCAAATGAAAGTTGCAACAACAAACGAGCTATTGAATGGTATTTTTTAGAGAATTTTTGATGATACCGTTTGTACCTTTACACAATTTTTAAAGCGTTTTTACGGTTTTAACTGGAAATGCTTCTTGTTAATTTTTTTTTAAATATTAAATTTGAAAAGGTGATAAAATTTCAATGCGTTTTGATGTACTATTTGATGATTTCAGTTGAATACTGATAAAGTTATGTGCATTTTAGGCATGTTTTTATTTCAACGATGACAATAAAACTCTATTTTCTCGTTAAAATATAAGAATTCAACAAATTTATGCCGACCGTACTCAAAAACGGGCGCGTGGAGACAAGTAGTTTTTGGCTAATTTTGTAGTACTTGAGTCATACTTCAAGATGTGGTATTTAGTTTTTGGATCCACTTGCCCCATTTTACCCTAGAAATTCGTGAATTTAAGCAAAAATAAAACTTGAAATTGCGATAACTTCGGAAGACAAGGTCGTAGAGACTTAAGATCTAGTGCAAAATGTGCGTATTGAGTATCGCAATAAATGTTGTGAACATCATATTTATGTAAGTTCAAAATTTACAATAGTTAAGTACAAAAAACAAATTTTAAGTATGTTTTGAACTAAAAGCTTTATAACTCTGCACTGAATAGAGATAAAGCTCTTGTTATTTCAGCAAAGTTTCATATTTTGATGATATCTACAACTTTGTAGAACAAATTTGGTCTCTATCTCTTCAAACAAAAAAGTTAGTGTTTTTATTTTTATCGTAGTAGGCTGTGACTTATTTTTGATACTTTCACGTTATGGGAAATAATCTTACTAGTAAATGTTCTGAAGACATCTAATAGCTAAAATGAAAGACAAAATCACCAGGAAAAAAGTTCCATTTCAGGCCCTTTTGGACCACTGTGGCACACTCCCCATCCCCACCCTTCGCTTAACACCCACCATCGCACACCACCCGCCCATCAAATACCACTACCACCCACCCATCGCACACCACCCATCCATCACACATCACCCATCCATCACACATCACCCACCCATCACACATCACCGACCCATCACACACCATCCACCCATCACACATCACCGACCCATCACACACCATCCACCCATCACGCACCACCACCACCCACCGCACACCACCCACCCATCACACACCACCCACCCATCACACACCACCCACCCATCACGCACCACCAACACAACGCACTCGTCATCCACCTAATGTAAAAGAAAAGTCAAGCGCAACTCTCTTTAAGATTTTGGCCCTGAAAAGGGCCTTTTTTTGTTATTTGTAGATATGAAAACATGGTCAATCTAACGCTTCCTCGGGAATCTCGTGTTTAAGCAACAGTTTAAGCTAGTGATTGCTATGTGATCTTAAGGGAAATGAAAACATGATACTGATTCCAATCCAACAGTCCAACAAAAACAGTTTGGGAGCTTTTGCCCTGAGTCAAGCGTTTAGATCAAAGCAGTCATGTAGGCTTTTCTCGCAAGCGTTTGATACAAAGCTCATGTGTTTATCACATTATTTGCATAACTGCCGGGCGCATAATTTCGACGACATCGGCCTTGTTTCTGCTTATACTTATATTTAATTCGCCTTTTGTTATGCAGTTGAAAAAGCTGCATACTACCTTTATGGGTCGATTTAGACCATTAATGGTTATTGAAACGACAATTTATGGAAGAATGATTTTTTTCGAAGTTAAGTTCCTTTAAAAAATTCGACATACTTTATTCTAGAATGCTTATTTGAAACGAAAAACACATTGACTCGGGATAGACTGTAGTAATTCTACGTGAACTTCTCGGTCGTTTCATATATACAACCACTGTAACTTTTTTTTGTTAATATGTACATAGTATATAGTGTACATTTAAGACCTGACAACACATGATTTTTTACAGATTGTTCGAATTGTTTAACCTTAACTTCCACATGTTACAGCAGAAAAAGTTATTTTTGTCGATTAGCTTGAACAAATCAAGGCAAATTCCTAAAACTAGAGCATCGTTGAGCGACGCTTCAGGTTGTTTGTGTTGCAGGTTATTTTCTGAACACTAAATCTAACAATTTGTGGTCGTTTTCTCTGGAGCCACTATTTTTTAAGAGTTGCTTATTTTTAAATATACCAATGCAAGCTTTATTTTGAAAATAGAGCCATCAACCAGTGTGTTGCAGCATCATTAACAAATCTTTTATTCAGTTCTTCCTTTTCTTTATTTAGCATTCAAACGTAAAAGTAATTCAATGTTTTGTTGAAACCCGGAGATGTCTTTTCATGTCAAATGGCCTGTAAAAAGCTATCCAGCAAATAGACCTTTGGTTCCAAAAAATTGTTTCTTAGAATAGAATTTTGTAACCATGAGATAATTTTTTTTTCCAAGTATGAAATATTCTTTTTATTTATCTTGAACTTTCCGTACCTCATTCTCGGGAGAAAAACAATGTACAGTTGAATCAGCTGAAAATACGGTTCAAATGTTAGGTCAAACAACGCTAAATCGGTCATGCATTTTCATGTAATTTCACACAGCGCATGTACCGTGGCGGAAAAATAAATAGCGATTCGGGAGGAATTTTGAGTTCAACGAAACGGATAGTTAAAAACCAAGTATCGAATGAAGAAATAAGACCATTTCGGCTGAAATTGATAGACCGGTATTTTGATTCGACTTCCTACTGAGAATCATGAAAATGTCATGTTTTTATCAAAAAAACGTTGTAAGAAAAAATGTAATAATAGGTTCTTTGTGATAATAGCCCGTTTGAAAATATTTTTTTGCAGTAGTTTTTGATTTTGTTAGAAGTAAATTTTACATTTTTTTCTTCCAATAGCCGTTAAAGCATAGATCATCCAAAATCTGGACGCATTGTTTATTATATCATAGCGCTCCTAGTTGTCAGATCTGGAATGTTTTGACAGTAATTTGTTCGGAAATGTTTCTTCTATCAGTGCTGAAAATTTCATAGCGATTCGTTTCATTCCGATAAAGTTAGACGTAATGAAAGCCGTGAGGCGAAAATTAATTTTGGACACCCTCGTCAAAAACCCGACGTGGTTCAAAAATCGTGAAGTCTGATTTTGGGCGGCTTCCTGGCCAAAAATTTTACAAAGCCACTGGTCGAGGTGATGTCCCTGCCAAGTTCAAATTCGTTTTTTCCGGCAAGAAAGTGTTTGATCTGGCAAGTTATTTGCAGCTGCGAACGAAAAACCCCGGTTTTTGTAAAAAACAAGACCATGGACTCCGAAATGTACAAGGAGGGATGCCTTAAAAAACGTTTTCGTACATTAGATTTCACAAAGGACCAGTAAAGTTTTCGCCAGATTTGGCAAGCTTCCACTACAGCTAAGAGGTACTACAGTGGCATCGGGCCAACGGGTGGATTTTGTCGAAAAGGATATCAACCCACCCAACTGCCCTATCGAAAAATTTTGGGCAATTGTCAAGCAGAAGATGAAGAAGAATGGTAGGAAGACTCGGGATGCAACAGAGATGAAGAGATTGTGGAACAAAATGGCCGCTGAGGTCAGCGAATAGGGTGTCCAAACTATGATGAGTGGCCCTCGACGAAAAGTTCTAAATTTCATCAAAACAACATCGGAATAATTTTTTTCTTATTTTTTCTTTGAAGTGCAATAAAAACCCTACATTTTGATTACAAAACATTTTTATTTCGTTTACAAATTTCCGAGATAGACCCTTTTTAATGCGTCCAGATTTTGCGAGATCCATCCTTATTACGAGAAAAAGCATAAGAGGGCTGCATACATTTAGGGGTAAAAAATACTCAAACAAATTCTACTAGTTGAAATAATAAAAATAAATTTTTGGATGGATGAAACTTAAATTTTAACAAACACGCTATGCAAAACAATCACATTCTAACAAATGGAAACGATATTTAAAACAGGCTTGCCGACTTTATTTAAATAACCAGCTGTGGAAGTGCTAACTATGGATTCTTCAGCAGAAGTCTCAATCTGATTTCTTGGTATCAAATTTCAAAATCAGGTATTAGTTATCAGATATCCGATAAGATTTACGATCAATTCCGAGATTTCGATTCCAAATTATGATTATAGGATTCGTTACTCTACCAACTCGAATCGAATCGAACAGGTGGAAGGCTGTTATCAAAATGGAATTCATTATCGTCCTAGGTTGATGTTTTATTAATACGGTTGCAGTTTGTTTTATTGTTCGGGTGAGTTTTGCTTGCTGTGGTCAGACCATTAATGGCGGGATACTCACATCCTAGAACAGAGAGAAAACAGCTGAGTTGGTTATTATGCTAGGTAATTAAGTGGATCATTTGTTGGCATTCGAGATTTACGACAACAAAAAAGGGCTGTTTGCGTGTAGAATTTATCGACATCGGCCTGAGAGTAATGATGCCATAATCGGTGATATAACACTTGAGGGAAGCTATAAATAAAAATCGATACTTGGCTACAGGTATTATCACGCAGATAAAAATAATAAAACACTCATAACCTCTTTTTGTATATTTTTTTGTTTGTTTTGAAGGTTTGAAGTCTAAGCATCTCAAAAACGTGATACATCAAATTTACAGATTGAGCCATCATCTGAGAAAGGGCAGGTAGCGAGCGCATTAAATTAACCCCTCTTTTCCTGTACGATTTTATCAAAATATCACGATGACTGACAGCAGGTTGCCAAAATAAATCTTACGTTAGCTAGCGAGCCATCCAGGCCAATGCCCAAAAACGAGAAAGGCAACAATCATAATACCTTCACATATAGATCATGAGAATGTACTGG
Organism: Uranotaenia lowii; assembly: GCF_029784155.1. Lineage (NCBI taxonomy): Eukaryota > Metazoa > Arthropoda > Insecta > Diptera > Culicidae > Uranotaenia > Uranotaenia lowii. Next base: position 319,346,867 of record NC_073692.1, read on the forward strand.
GTTAGAGCCTTTTTCGCCCGTTTTTCTTTACTAAAGGGGTTGAAATTCGTGGCCTGGGACGTGTCAATTGTTTTGCTCAGTTAGTTGAAAAAAAAAAATAAATTCCAAATCGTATCCCCTAAATGCTTAAACGCTTCTGAATGCAGCTAATTCATTATTTAAATTTGGAAAATATATTCTATTACAAGGTTGTTCAATTAGCAATACCCAAGTAAGAGATTTTTGAAACATACCAACGCTTTCAAAACTTTAATTTAACAAGTCCTACGGGAACGAAACGGAACTTTGCGGAAGTTCGTTTGTGCTCCATCACCATCCCGGAAGCACTAGGTAGAGCTCCTCCTGCTGCTACTGCTGTAAAGTTGTTTTGACAAAACGGGGGGCGTTTGTGTGTGCCGGAATTTCTGAACGAACCCCCTCCCACCCTTTATTATTGCCTTGCTAGCTGATATGCTCCCAAACAATCCCACGTCCTATATGTATGAAGCTGGCTTGGGGGTCGTGTTTTTCTATTTTGGTTTTGATAATCCCATTTCCACTTTCACGATTTGCTTCCGTGTACGATTCTTCACTTTCGGAGGAACGTGAGCTCCATTTTGAGGAAGGGTTTCGTTTGCCTCTCCCCGCCTTAACCGGGATGTTGTTGGAGCAGGTTAGGGGGGATGAAATGGGTAAGAAAAATAAATGGATGGGTGGGTGATGATTGTTATTATTATTTCATGTGGTTCAATCCTATTCACACACATCCAAAACACATGGATGGAACCAAGAACCGGGCATCGGAATATGTACCTACGCATAAACACGTTTCCCATTATGATTGTGAAGAACTAATGTGGTAAGCCCCTTGAGGAAAAAGTAAACATCCTTCGGCGCTAGAGTGGCGTCGTTGTTACAACAAATGAATGGTACGAGCTTATCCTGTTTGCCAGGATATTTATAATCATGCATAATTGTGCTTGTTGGGGTCTGGGAGTTGAGAGCTGCGACTTGGAGGTTTGTTGGGAGAAGAGATTAGAATAAATGTGAAGATTAAAGAACTCGACTTCATACTTGAACATTGAACGCCATTAATTTTTGACGATTTTACAAATTTTAAAACTGTTGTACAATAATGCTTGTTGAGGTTTCATATTAATAATTATCAATCACTTACGATTGAAAATGGGTTTACGACTTTTTGATACACCTCTTAAAGCCATATCTAATCAGAACATTCCAAGTTTTTTTTTTAAATTTTTTCTTAAAATAATTCTAAGAAGGGGAGTTAAGGGCATAACGAACACCCGGAGATAACTGGGCACCCCTCTTTTCTAAAGAAATACGTAATTTCCAAATTAATTTTCACGAAGAACATGTTTGTAGTTCCTATAAATAAAAAGTATTAATTTTTCACTACAAAGAAATCTTCTTAACATCTTTACTTTTTACAAAAAAAAACAACTTCTCAAGTGACGAAATTATTATTTTAGAGCACCGGAAAATAAGTTCTTATGATCGTTAAATCATCTTGATCTATAATATACGCACTGCTACCAAGGCTGCCGAAATCACAGAAAAATCTGTAATTTCACAGAATTTTCAGCAAATTTTCATCACAGAATCTGTGTCACAGAACACAGAATTTTGAAATTTTCAAAGATTTCACAGAATTTTTTAATTTCGAATGAATTTCCAAAATTTTATTTTTTTTGGACAGTATCAAATTAAGATTTCTTACCTTGAATTAGAAAAGTATTATAAGATTAGTAATGGTAATTGATTTTGCCCGACTAAAAAGTGAAAAAGACCCAATTTACCATGAATTTTCTATGAAATTCAAAGATATAGCATCACAGAAATCCATCACAGAATTTTTGGGTAAAATCACAAAGGTCAGAATTATTTTTCTTAAAAACACAGATTTTTTTTCGGCAACCTTGACTGCTACATGATGTACACATTGTTCCTCGAGATTCACCATCATCAATTTAAAAATTCGTTTTTTCTCTAACTCGGGGACTCGAGGCAAACAGAACATCATTAATCGAGACATAATGAGCTGTAGAATCCAGCAGCGAATTCAACTCAATGGAGTCAACTGAGTTATAGAGCTACAGCTTTTCTTATTTCGTCTGACGGTTTGGCGTAGTAAGATGTCGGAGAAATTATCAGTGGACGCGAGTTCGATTCTTGGTCGTGGCTATTTTTTTTTTCATATACCATTCATGGTCGATTATTTTTGTTATTAAATTATACGGCTAGTAGCATCATCTCAACAAAGCACCAGAATAATAATGTATGAGTCAGTGCCGTAGGAAGAACCGACCCATGGGGGGTGGTGACTGATTTTTAACTATGATTTTTTGCCCAACTATACACGAATACAAAAATATTGAAACAAATTTAATGATTATTCATTTTTAAGTATTTTTACATTACGTTTACATCATAACTTCAGAAAATTGATCCTAAACCTAAATTCGCTTTCATCGATGGTTAAAATCTTTGAATTTGTTTAAGAGTCTGGTAGATCAGATTTAGTTGATTTGAGCATAAAATAAGTTTTTTTAGGAGAGCCTTTCATTTCTTAAACAAAACTTATTCTATACTCAAATTAAAGAATTGTATATTAACAATTTTTTAATCTAGATTGTTACTCTTGATAAAGCTTACTCTATTATCATAATTTGGTTCTGAATTTAAAATTTTGAATATAGAGTAGAATACTTAGCTTGCTTTTTTAGATTTTCACCCACCCCCCCCCCCCCCCCGGTTTAACCCCCAAAACCCCTCCCCCCGTTAATACGGCCATGGTATGAGTGTATGTGAATTGTTTTTCTACAAACACCCATACATTATTTTGTTGTTGCTTTGTTTGATGGATGCTACGAATCACCCTTAGTGCAAAGTGCATTGATCATGAATGGTGAATGAAAAAAAAAATTCGCCTCGACCTGGAATCGAACTCGAGTCCTCTCCGATACCTTACCGCTAGACCAAATCGTCACATGAAATTTGTATTGCTGTAAATCTAAAATCGAGTTCAATTCAATGCAGATTCTATGGCAGAAATGCCCATCGTGCCCCGATTAATGGTGCTAATACTGTCCCAAAGAGGGTTCTCATTATGCCCCAATAGTGAGCAATTTTTAGCTTTCGGAAAAAACATAAAACAGCTTTTTTGGACGTTTTGATCTACTTCTTCAAGTTCCAGCCAGATAGGAAGTAGAGCCAGTGTCTGAACATGAAACAGTAGTGTAACTCACATATTATAGCTATTTTCTATGGTTAAATAAACAATAAACATCCTCTTTAAGGTGCCCATTATGCCCTTATCTCCACTAGTTATTAATGGTGTGTTAATCACAGTGCTGCAATTTTTCTGAAAGCACGAATTGACTGTGATTATCCATCAGTGTAAAAAGCTTAAACTGAAATAAATGGAATAGAAAAGTCAACAAAGCCTTTGATCGGCTCGGTCATCCTCGTACGTGAGGCAAGCTTTGTGAATATGTCTATCAGTCAGTAGAAAGCTCACTCGTGAACCTGAACTAATTAAACTTATTTCACTCGGCTGCTACGAAAGCGTCTTTCGCTTAGGCGTTACTGTCACTCACTGCATTCGATCAGTGTCAGCTAAAGTTTCAGTAGGCATTTGTTTATGTCATTTCCGAAAACTGTGAATTGGGATTCGAAAATAAAACACAATTTGAAACCCGCAAAGACTGTACGATTATTCAGAGGGGGACGGGAGAAGGGATGAATATATATTTCTTGATGACGACATGGCGAATATCTGACAAATATGACAAAAATGTGACAATTGTGATCAAAACATGACAAAATTATGACAAAATATGATATGGTGAAAACATGACAAAGTTATGACAATATTTAATTTGACCAATATGTGACAAATATGACAAAAAATTGACTATAAAAATGACAAAACATAACAAAAACATGACAAAAATCTGACAGATAACGCAAAAATTTGACAAATGTGCTGAAAATATGACAAAAATATGAAAAATATTACAAGAATTAAGCTAAATTTTGACAATACGATGGAATGACTGCCATCTTTTTGAAAAGATATCACAGACTCTTTGCAAGTGTCATAAAAGATGTGTTCAACGAAGCTATCGAAACAGGCAGCTATTCTGCGTACCTAAAGACTGCTAAGGTTGTTCCGATTCATAAGGAAATATCAGTGTTATCTGTCTTAAGCAAAGTTATTGAACAAATGATGGCTTCCAGATTATTGAACTTTCTAAACCAGCATCGTATCATACATGACCATCAATATGAGTTTCGAAGTGGATCTAGCACGCTCACCGCCGCCTGTGAACTGGTTGATGAAATAACAAATGCTATGGATGGGAAAAATCTGTAAAAATACTGTATCTGGATCTCAAAAAAGCTTTCGATATAATTGATCATACAATCCTATTGAGAAAACTGGATATATATGGCATCAGAGGAACATCAAACAAGTTATTTGAGAGCTACCTTGCTGATCGCACCCGATATGTAATAGCCAATGAGGTCACCAGCAAACTTTGTCCACTATCGGTCGATGCTCCACAAGGTAGCTACTTGGGCCCACTGTTATTTCTGATTTACATCAATGACCAGCCCAATCTCGGACTTTGTGGGAAATCTCGCCTTTCTGCGGATGATACCTCCATGTTGTATGTTGGTGAAAATCCAGAACATATAATCAACAGTATGAAAACTGATCTAAAAACATAAACCTATCTTAGACCAAATATACCTTGTTTGTTTAAAGGACCACGTCCAACACAACGCAGATGATTCCCGATCTTGTTGTCAACTCAACAGTGATTGAACAATCCAATCATTATAGAAATTTGGGTTCAACAATTGATGACAAGTTAAAATGGATCGCACATATATGTAGATAAACTAAAGAAAGAAATAAGTGCTGCTTGTGGTTTATTTTGGAGGATCAAAAATCTGCTGCCCACAAAACAAATGATAACCATGTACCATGCCTTCGTACAGTCAAAGCTGCAGTACATGGAAGTGCATCTAGAACGAAAATGAAAGAAATACAGATGCTTCAAAATATATGCTTGAAGTATACCGGAAACCGCGACTATACTCAACTGATCAGCTGTATCACAATGCTTCAGCATCAATTTTCCCCGTCCAAGGTCTAAGAAAAGTTCAGACATTAGTCCAAATGAAAAACTTTTTAGATAATCCTCGAGCACACAAAAACTTGGAGTTCCCGGTAAATTCTCACAGATGCCCAACAAGAGATCAAGGAAATCTTCAGATTCGACGAGTAAACACAGAAAAAGCTAAACGAAGTTTTACCAACTCCGGGATTGCTCGTTACAATGCTCTGCTAGCCCATATAAAATCAAAACAAAACTTAACCAAATTTAAAAAAAAACTTATAAAAGCTTATGTTCGTAGTAGAATGGCTTTGCTATGAATGAAACACCAGTCCAGTAGTTAGGAAGTATGCCCGGCATCCCCTCAAAAGAGAATTTTTTTTCTTACCATTTCTGCCACCACCACCGCCAAGCCGCCTCCGCATCGCCACCCACCACCAAACAGACACCACCCCCGCCACCGCCACCCACCAGCCACCAGTAACAATGCAAAATATAGTACTTTCAAACATATCAGTGGAAATGATAAAAAAATGTAAACTTCAAACGAATAATAAACTTTGAAAAAATAATAATAAGAATAATAAGTGGAAAAAAAGACAAACATATGACATTAGTTTAACAATAAAATGACAAAAAATAGATAAACCTTAGACGATAATATCACAAATGTGATAAAAATAAGACTTTATTGTGACATAAAACTGATAAATATGACAAAACTAATAAAAAAAATTAACAATAAAATGACAAAACATGGCAAACTTTTGACAAATGCAGTAAAAATATACAACAATCTGAAAGATATGCCATTTGTCATATGATTATCACTTTGTCATATTTTTACATAGTTTGACAACATTTTTATCCCTTAAATTTCAAATTTTTGTCTTATTTTAATCATAATTTTGTCATTTTTGTTTCATTTATGTCATAAATTAATCAGATTTTATCACAATATTATGTCATAATATTGTCATTATGTAGTCATATACTCGTCATTTTTTTACCTAGCTTGTCATATTTTTGAATGTTTTTTGAAAATATTTTGTCGTATTTTTGTTATATTTGTCATATTTTTTTCAATTGTTTACCACACCACATATGTTATAATTTTGCCAAAATTGTGTCATTTTTGTCATCTTTTTATTAAAATTTTGTCATATTTTTATAACAATTGTCATATTTTCGACAGTGTTCTGTTGGTATTTTTCATTGTATTGTAAAGTTGTAGCCATATTTGTCAGATTTTTGTATTTTTTGTCATAATTTTGTCATACTTTTACCACATTTGTCATGTTTTGTCATTTTATTGCCAACTTTTTGTCATATTTTTGTCATAATTTCGTAATATTTGTGTCGTTATTTATCATAGTTTTGTCCTTCACATTCGTCCCACACGCTCCCTCGCCAGCGTTCTTCTCGCCAATCCGAACACTTATTTCTCAACCTTCCCACACATTGTTTGGAAAAGAGGTTTTTTTTTATCGAAATCCTTTAGAATAGAAATCTCAGCAGAAATTATTCTATTTTCACGAGTCTATTACTCGCTAACTTTCAACTACTCAGTTCAGAGTGACGGTTACTCAGTTGTCGCCAAATCCGCACTTACTTGGTTCTGACTAAACAGCCTTTACTCAAATCTGACTAACTGCCCTTTTCGCGACTTCTGAGTCGGGATTACTCAGAATGCGCGAATGATTTCGAAACAATTTTTGACCGGATTTTTTATGCTGGGAAAGTAAAAACCTGTATAATTGTTGAAAAAAATGATAGATTTGTTGATTCAATAAATTCAATCAGTTGTCGCCTTCAAGCACTCGAATTCGCTGAGTGCCAATTTTTGAGTCGTCTGAGTAGCCGTTACTCGGAAAAACTGTGTCGTTTAGATCAAGCGACGGCTGAGCCATACAAAAGGCGATGTCTGAGTAAAATGGAGTCGAGCTCTGAGTATTTTAAAATTAGCAAGTAGCGCGTCGAATCAGCCTTGTCACCATTCAAATAAACTTAGGTAATGATAACAGAATGGACCTTTTACACTTTCAGCAATGTTTGCTTGGTACTGAAAATAAAGATTGGAGAATCTTATGAACCTGCAAAGAGACTGAATGTATACTGATGACGGATGTTGCCGATTGGTGAATGAGTGTGCAGATTGCTTTCGGGTTGAGCTTTCTGTTCGTTCTCGTATTGCTCGTTTAGACTTTATTATGGATTGTAATCTTCTGGAAAAAGAAGAACGCATGAAAGTGCACTGAAGATTTACTTCAGTTCGAAATGCAGTTTCCATGTTTGACGGTTGCGGTAAATTATGTACTCTAATTCTCCTTGACTCAGATTTAAAGGAAATTAATTCAAAATGCGCCAAAACTAGGAAAACTCAGAAATGAATTGTAGGGGTTTTCGCGAATTCTGAGTTGTTTTCGTTCAGGGTTGTTTAGGTTTGTTCATGGATCGACTGAATGAAAAAAAATCAAAAATTTATGAAATTTCAAAGCGGTTTTGAATGGAATTTCTGATTTCAAAAAGAAAAAGACAATTGTACGGTGTATTTAGAAGATGGATGCGTGCATTTTCATCCGGTGTTTTATTTTTACCACAAAAAAAGTTAGTGCCACCGGGCCATTTGACCGCATTCAGCCGGTGGAACTTCGTGCTGTCCCACTTGGAACGCTCACCCGCCAGTACATTCTGTCTAACTTGAGCTGATCTGAAAAGACAAAAAAAAAAAGAAAACACCATAGGTGAAAAGATTTGCACTTCAAAATTATGAGAAAATTATACTTACAGTTGTGAATGATGGCTTCCGTAGAGATTGCTGGATGAAAAATTAAAATTGTTTAATTTTGTATTTATCCTTTGGACACCTTAATTTCTAATAGAAAATGTAATTAAATGTTGTACTCACCTTGATTATTGGTTTTTTGAACTCTCTGAGTTTTTTTCATCGATTTTGTTCGAAAACGTATGCGTCTTCGCTAAGTTCCTGGCTTTGAAAGTCAATAGATGAAAACAACTCAGAATTTTGATGGATTCCAACTCAGTTGTTTACATCTTCATACTTGGTGGGACAGCTGAACCGAAATTATTCAGTCTCTGAATAATCTAAGTTTACCGTGTGGTTTACTTTATAGTTTATTTTAGTTATATTTCAAATTAGTCATAGATGTTTTAAAGTAACCAACTCTGATCGATATCCAATAATTTACAAAACTCGCTGAAAAGTCGATTCATTTATTCAAATAATAATTTAGTGCATCTTGAAAAACGATATACATTCATATGATGCTCGGCTACATTGACTGAAATGTAAACTATCAGCAGAACTGTCAAATTACGGTTGTCAAATCTCGAACGCAACTTCCGTTGCGTTAATCCATTTTTTTATCTAACTACGGAATATGAATCCAGTTGGAATTAAATTCACCGATACACTGCAATAAATTCAAGTGGTAATTTTAAACTGACACTGATTATTTGCAGCACTGGATAATCAAGTTAAATAAAATATTTCCCATTTTCAATACACCAACTGTTACAAATTTATTACTTTATGAAAAGAAGGTATGAATACTTTGAAGGTTTTTAAAATTTTATAAAATGAAAATGTGTGAGAATTGTTGTTAACTCATGCAAGATTTTTTTTTCTTTCTTAAAACATTGAATGTACATTTTACTTCCATCCAGTATGCTTGATTATTTTTCAATTAATGACAACAGAAATTTGTCACCACAATACATTCATAGGATTCAAAAGATTTAGTCTGATGTATCAAATACGGCTGACATTTAGTAGTGGAGATTTGATGGACCATCATTTTTACCTAACAAAACACACATATAAATTAAGCGCCATTGTAGGAAGTAAGGAATCGTATGTAATGATACATGGTGAAATATGTGCGTATTCAAAAGTGTTACATTGATATTCTGTTTAAAGAATTAAGTCACCGATATATTTGACTATGGACTCCGCAAGCAACTGCGGTCAAGAAGACTTGGCCCTCGCACTAAGTGTAACCTGAATATAATGCTCATTAGACATCGCTTGTTCTCTACGGGCACGAGACATGGATATTGCTCGAGGAGGACCTGCGTACACTCGGAGTATTCGAACGACGAGTGTTAAGAACCTTCTTTGGCGGCGTACAGGAGAACGGAGTGTGGAGGCGAAGGATGAACCACGAGCTCGTGCGACTCTACGGCGAACCCTGTATCCAAAAGGTGGTGAAGGCTGGCCGGATACGTTGGGCAGGACATGTTGCGAGAGCGTCGGACGACTGTCCTGCGAAACAGGTGTTCGCTACGAATCCGGTAGGAACAAGACGAGCGGGGGCTCAACGAGCGAGGTGGTTAGACCTAGTGGAGAGTGATCTGGCGAACGTGGGGTGTCCGAAAAATTGGAGAACGGTTGCCATGGCCCGAGTGAGTTTTAGGAATTATGTTCGTCAAGTTATGTCGTGACACGGAATACTATGAATATAAAAAATGTCAAAACAAAAAACTAGGCAATATCCGGACAAATCAGAGTATAATCCAGGCACTATTTAAAAATTGCGAAGCCTCCAAAACTTTTTTGATGCCTATTTCGATGAAAAATTCATTTTTGGTTTCAAAAATCATATCTAATTTTAAATTAATTATTATTTCTTTTGCTTAATTAAGCCAATAAGGTAAAAAATCCGGGCTTAATCCGGACAGGTATTTTCAAAATCCTGGCATCCAGGTCAGACCGGATGCGGGCAAGCCTAGAAAAATCCGGCAATCAAATTCTGATTCAAAAATATTTTAAAAAAAAACAAATTTTGTCTCACAAATGTTAAAATTAAGCATTGATTATGAACAGATTTTGATATTTGTCTAGAATCGGAGTCTGGAAGAGAGTAATTCGGCATTATTTTGAACTTTTTGTATTCAGTTCAGTACATCGGTGTCTTATTTTACTCTCTGGAGCCACAATAAAATTTTAATTTTCAAGTTTTTTTTATCATTGTTTTTCCGCATCCTCCATGCAAAAATGGCTTTACTTTTCGAAGCATCCATCGGAATAGCTCCATGTAGAAAAAAAATCAATTTCCCAGAAAAGTCAATTCGAACTCAAATCGACTCCATGACATTTCCCAATCAAACGACTGCCACCCATCGAAATTTTGCCATAGAGGAACCAACCAGAAACATCGCATGTGAACGTGCAAATCTGATTGTCGTATCATTTGTAGGCATAAATTCGTCCAAAACACTACCGAGGGCATACTTTGGAACTCCATATGTACTACATTGGTAGCTACACTTTGAACTAGTCCCCAGGATCCGGGCACATAACGAGTCCGCACAATCACACATTTGGAATCACATTCGAAATCGAAAAGACTTGCTTCGCACCAAGTGTGATTGCTCTATCGGTGTGTATAAGATTCTGAAAAGGGAGTGGAGCTATAGGGAGACCCATTTGCGTGATGAGAAAATGTGTGAAAATGTATAAATATTCACTGGGACGTAAGATGGCGATAAGGTGCCTCGAAAGATATTCGACATGAGTTAAGGGACCCTATTCGTTCCCCACATCGATTGCTGTGATAGAAGGTACCCAATCCGATGTTCTCACGTTCCCCAATGGATTCGATACGTGGTTGGGGCCACACCGAGCATATGCTGAATTCTGAACGAATCTCTTCTTCTCAAACCATAAAGACCTGATGGGTTGACACCGTTTCGGAACTGATACCGACTTTAAGAAGAGATTAGGGGCATCCCCATCATTGTCATCCGAAAAGCAACTGAATCGGATCGGTTGGCTTGGTTTGTTTGAGGGTATCAGCTGTTGTTATCAAACCGATCCTTTTCGTTTTGTTGAAATCCCCCTCTTAAAATGGTTGATTCTGTTTGTTTTCAGAAACGGCATTGCCGCAGTGCTTTGGGTTGGTTGTAAAACTGTTGGGATGAGTCGTGGGAGAATACATCACATGGTTCATCAGAGAAATAATGAATCGAATTAAGCTCGAGTACATTTGTTTGCGGAAACGCTTTTCGGTTGTACTCGAGCAGGAGAAATAATCCAAACAAAAATAACAGTTTCTCATTTGCCGGTATACTTGTGGAAACAGCACAGCTGTAGCACAATTCAGGCAACGGAAATGTTGAGAAAATTGAAGTAGGGAAATCCCAAAAACCGAAATTGAAGATAAAATTACCAAACATGTACGACTCACAGACTTATCAAGACTAATTTCGTCACAGAGCTATAGGTTTGTAAGAAGCAATTTTAAGAAGAAGATATGCATGAATAAATAATAGAAATTGTTAGGCTGGACTTTAGATAGGGCTTTTTACATAGAATTTTTCCTTCTCAAAAGCGGATGTACGGCAAAATAAGGTCAGATAGGGTAATTTCCCAGAGGTCCATTTTTGAGATTTGAATTGTTTGTTGATTTGGATGCAGCCAGTTTGGGTAACTTGCAAAATAAAAAAATGAAGTTCCTTTTTTTAAAAAAAAAAACGAACTCACACATATTATAGGATATCAGTGAAGCTTCATGTTTCTTTGAAGAGAATTCTACACAGATGGAATACTATGTATGCCATGACCGAGACTCGATCTCATGACCTCTGGCTTAGAAGACTTAAACTCTATCCTCTAGGCCACGGTCAGCGGCATAAGTTCTAAAGATTATTAAAATGGCTCCGGTCTAACTCGGCGGCAGATTTCAATTTCTGAAAAAAATTCACATAAGATAAGAAAATTAGTATTTTAGGTCACCTTCAGCTTCGATTTGTTTTGGGATTAAGGGTCGATATTTTGACAATATTATCATCAAAATAAGCTAAGCATTTCATGAAGAAAGTGAACATTTCAAAATAAAAAACGGAATCCATTGAAAAGTATTTCAAATTTGCAGGCTTCGCTTGCTGTAGCTTTCAATAATTTTATGAAATGTTTTTGCGATGGTTTTATAAATTGCAATTTTTTAAATTTTCATTCTACGGTTAAACGGCTTTCAAATTAGCAGTCAAAAACGCTAAAATTTAAAAAAAATATTTTCTTTGAATTTTTCTTATGACATTGAATATTATTTCAAAGCTAAAAGTTAGGTTTGGTGTTTGTTGACATGAAATGAACTGCAAGAATCAAGAAGTATTTAAATAAAATTAAAAGTAATTTTTTTTTAAATGAAAAATTTTGATTTTCCATACAAATTTGCTTACAAAACCAAATCACGTTGCGCTCATTCAGGACTCAATGAATCGCTCCCAACATTTTTATTTCAAATTTTTCGGCAGTATAAACAACCAAACATAGTTATTTATTCATTTACATAATATTCCGTCTCACGACATAACTTGACGAACATAATTCCTAAAATTCACTCGGTCCATGTCAGCCGTTCTCCAATTTCTCGGGCAACCCACGTCGTCCGGCATTCTCGCAACATGTCCCGTCCTGCGTATCCGGCCAGCCTTTACCACCTTCTGGATACTCGTGGTTCATCCTTCGCCTCCACACTCCGTTCTCCTATACGCCGCCATAGATGGTTCTTAACACTCGTCGCTCGAATACTCCGAGTGTACGCAGGTCCTCCTCGAGCAATATCCATGTCTCGTGCCCGTAGAGAACAACCGGTCTAATGAGCGTCATATACAGGTTACACTTCGTGCGAGGGCTAAGTCTTCTCGACCGCAGTTGCTTGTGGATTCCATAGTAGGCACGACTTCCGCTGATAATTTGCCTCCGGATCTCACGGCTGGTGTCATTGTCTGCGGTCACCAGTGAGCCGAAATAGACAAAGTCTTCGACTATCTCCAGCTCGTCGCCGTCAATCGTGATCTTGTTATTACTGGACAAGCGGGTTCGGTCGGTCTCGGAACCACAGGCCAGCATTTACTTCGTCTTGGACGTATAAATCATCAACCCAATCCTTCCTGCTTCGCTTTTCAGTTTGCGGTAGATCTCTTCCACCGCCGCAGATGATCTGCCGACTATATCAATGTCATCGGCAAAGCAGATCAGTTGACTGGATCTGTTGAAAATCGTGCCCCGTATTTCGCCCACCGCTCGTCGAATAACACCTTCTAGCGCCACGTTGAACATCATGCAGGATAGACCATCACCTTGTCGAAGCCCCCTGCGCGATTCGAATGAACTCGACAATTCACCCGAAATCCGCACACAGCACTGCGTTCCATCCATCGTCGCCTTGATCAGTCTGATCAGCTTCCCGGAAAAGCCGTTCTCGTCCTTGATTTTCCATAGCTCGTTACGGTCGATCGTGTCGTATGCGGCTTTGAAGTCCATGAATAGATGGTGCGTAGGGACTTGGTGTTCACGGCATATTTGGAGGATTTGCCGTAATGTGAATATCTGGCCCGTCGTTGACCGTCCCTCCATGAAGCCGGCCTGATGACTTCCCACGAACCTGTTTGCTTGTGGCGTTAGGCGGCGGAGTAGGATTCGGGACAGCACTTTGTAGGCGGCCCTGCGGACAGTGATCGCTCGGTAGTTCTCACAGTCCAATTTGTCGCCCTTCTTGTAGATGGGACATATAACCCCCTCCTTCTACTCCTCCGGTAGCTGTTCTATGTCCCAGATCCGGACTATCAACCGGACTATCATCGGCCAACTTGTCCGGGCCCTGAGTTCAGCTGCGATGCCATCCTTCCCAGCCGACTTGTTTCTATTCAGCTGGCGAATGGCTTCCTTAACTTCACTCATCGTTGGGAGTGGCTCCTCTACGTCGTTGGCTACGCCGGCGATTTTTCTCCTGGAAAATTCGGACTCGCTGCCTCTTCCGCTGTCGGTGATTTTCCACATTTCGACGGGTGCCTCTTTGCACTACTGCCGCTCGCGCTGCATTCTCTTCGTCCATCACCCTCCTACACTCCTCGTCGAACCAGTCGTTCCGTCGAGTTCGCTCCACATAACCGATGACGTTCTCCGCAGCACTGTTGATGGCTGTCTTGATGGTATACCAACAGTCCTCGAGAGGGGCTTCGTCAAGCTCGCCCTCTGGTAGTCTGCCGCGACCTCAGGTTGCTTCAGTCGCGCGATATTTAACCGAGGCGGGCGCCGGTTTCGTGTGTTGTTCACTACGGAGAGTTTTGGGCGCATCTTTACCATCACCAGATAGTGGTCTGACTCGATGTTGACGCCTCGACAGGATCTGACGTCGATGATGTCCGAGAAGTGCCGGCTGTCAATCAAAACGTGGTCGATCTGTGATTACGTTTGGTACGCTGATCTCCAGGTACTACGGACGGCCATTCGTTTGGAGGCGGCGAAATCAATAAGTCTGAGGCCGTTTTCGTTGGTCAGCTGCCGCGCACTGAACCTTCCAATTGTCGGTTTGAATTCCTCCTCCTGGCCGACCTGAGCATTAAAATCCCCGATGACGATCTTGATTTCATGTTTTGGGCATCGGTCGTATGCACGCTCCAGCTGCGCATAAAATTCGTCTTTGTCGTCACCGGTACTTCCGAGGTGAGGGCTGTGCACGTTGATGGTACTGATGTTGAAGAACCGGCCCTTGATTCTCAACCGGCACATTCGTGAGTTGATCGGCCACCACCCGATCACGCGCTTTTGCATCTTTCCCATCACTATAAAAGCTGTTCCAAGCTCGTGTGTGTTGCCGCAGCTCTGGTAGATGGCACGATCATCTGGGTACGTTCGTACCGTGGAGCCCTTCCAGCATACCTCCTGCAGTGCTACGATGTCGAATTTGCGGCTCTTCAATTCGTTGGAGAGCACGTGGGTACTGCCCACAAAATTTAGAGATCGGCAGTTCCATGTTCCAAGTTTCCAATCGCTAGTCCCTTTTCGTCGCGTGGGTCTTTGCCGATTTCCATCCGAAATTTGTTGTTCGTTGTTCGTTGCTTGTGTTTTTTTGTAGTCACAGGCTCGCAAGGCCCGCAGCTAACCCCACTATCTCGCAGGAGGACCATCGTGATGTTGCTGTTTTGGATCCCGAATACCACCAGGACGTTGTTGCACTTCGCACGCCGCCCCTGACATGGAGAACAGACGCGTACGAAGCCCCCTAACTCAGTCTGCATGCGACCAAAGCATCCACCGGGGTTGGGTACCCGATCTCCGCTAAGGTTGCTCGCACCCCAGCTAGCACCACGGGGAGGTAGAGAATCGGAGTTGCAGACAAGAGGTGATATGACCACTAACCGAAGTTATGGGGTCTCGAGTTGCACTTTGTCTACCGTTCACTAGCCAACCAAACATAGTTATGGGAGGTGAAAAAATTGCACGATCCGATATTTTCTCTGGTAAGGTTTTTGTTTTTTTTTTCAAAATCATGATGTAAAAATTGTCCAGCAATCGGTTCATAGAGAAAACTACAGTGAGCGAAATAAGAATAGTACCTACCACTATGTGTTTTGCTTGTTAAAATATGAATGATTGAAAATCACGAAAATTTTCTTCTACAGTTTGTTTTGAATTGTTTAAAAGATAAATCAAGCATAAGTATACTTCTTTTGGTCGTAGCAATTGACGTTGAGGACCAAAAATGTGAAAAAAGGGGTGCGAAATAAGAATAGCACCACTTGAGTTTTTCAACAGAAACAAGATTTTTTTTTAAAATGTTAATTTCCCGGATCCCGGATATTCGAAAATGGGCTTAAATTTGGTTAAATTGCAAAATAGTGCTGTCATCTATGACTTAAAACTAGAGATATAGTGTTTGACTATTAAAAACCATTAGTATTTTTGAATTTCAACCTGTTTTTTTTGGATTTAAAATCAGCCTCAAATCTATGTTTTATTGTTTTGCATCATACTTATGAATGTTAATGAAGAAAGTAAAGAATTTGGTAAAGAATTACAGCTCAAATATCAAACTGCTTAACGCTAGAGGAGCATCTCTTAAACCCCCCTTTTAAAACCTTTGAAATTCTAGAAAACTCCTTAAAATGCAGTTATCTATTCAAATAATTCGTAGAAGCATCATTATTCACTTTTACATGGTAAATTTAAAAAAAAATGTTTTTGTTGAAAAACTTAAGTGGTACTATTTTTATTTCGCACCCTTTTTTTCACATTTTTGGTCCTCGTAGCCAATTGCTACGTCCAAAAAAAGTAAACTTATGCATGATTTATTCGTTAAACAATTCAGAACAAACTGTAGAAGAAAATTTCGTGATTTTCAGTCATTCATATTTTAACAAGCAAAACACATAGTGTAACGTTTTCATGTTGCAAAAGCATGTTTCACTTTTAGTGACCGGAAGGTCCAAAAAAATGAAGGCTTAAGCGCCAAATTTTATGATAAAATTTGCCAACATTTCCGTTTTGTTGCCCGGCGGCTAGCGGGAAGTCGTGGTCCGCAGCTTGATTTAAGGACACTTGTCGATTTAAGTATGAACATTTTAATCTTCACAAAATTACAATAGTTAGATTTGGCCAAAAAAAAAAAATTCACAGCGTGAGCGCTCACGAAAGTAGTTCAAAAGCTGTTCACAAAACAAAAGCCCTGCTCACATTTTCACCAACTATTCAATTTCTTCTACCTAAAGCGCTCTAGCTTTGATCTTTCCACCTATAATACTTTCATTTTCTTTCTAAATATTCTACCTTGAATTTTCACAACTCGTAGAAATGCCAAAAATTAAATAAGAAAATGTCTTTCAGAACTCTAGGTCAGTGGTGCCCAAATAAAAATGCTACAATAGTGGTACTATTCTTATTTCGCTCACTGTATTACAAATTTGTTTTGTTTTGACGTAAAAGCTTATTTGTCGAAGAAGGAATCTTAAGGTTTTAGTTGACAATTAGCATGAAAATCTCGCAAAAAAACACAAGAAAAAACCGTCGTTGGTTGCATATTTACTGCAGAAAATATCGTTAAAATCCTCATTTCATCTGTAAACATGCCAATTAACTTGGTTCAGTAGAATATTTCGGACAAGCCCATACAAGATAATGTTTCCCTCATAAAATGTTGAAAAAATGAACATTTAATAAAAGTTTTCTATTTTTAATGTAAAGTTCCAAACTTTCAAAAATCGGGCTGAAATGTTAATAACTTTATCAACATCATTGTGCTGTAAAAAAATACAAACAATGCTGTTAATTCAAGTGTTGCATCTGAACTCGCTGTTGCATGATGCCCTGTTTGAAGGTATAAATATAAGTTTAAAACTGGTCTGTATATTGAAAATTATGGCACGATTTTGAATAATTTAAATTAGATTTTCGAAAGTTCAGAATGTTGATTATGAGCAAGTCTCAAACCCATTCAAGTACGTTATTAATTATTCAAAAATGTGTTTAAAACTTTCTGTTAACTTTTCACCAATTCTCCTTCGAACCCTTGTTTCGGGAAAAAAAAATCATTTTCCTTTTCGTGATGTTCTAAACGATACCCATAATGCTCCCAATGTCTTTTCACTGCCCGTTTGGGGAATTTCCATAACAGTAAACTTTAATTAGTTCGTTAAAAATATGGGCAAATGCTCGATAAACTTTGCACCTTAACCTGTGTGTGGGCCCGCGATACGGGTGTAGACCACTTGCAACCAACTTCGATGAGCATTCGTGCTACCGTTTTGCGAAAGTTTCTTGTCGCGCTTTTTTTCCCTCGCATCTTTTTCTCGGAAAGCGTGTTATTTAGTTTCCCGATAAGACATTACAACAGAACCTCCGAGAGAAAGTCTAAGGCTGCCAGTTGTTGGTGGGCGTGCAAAAACCTGCTGTTCTGTTAGCATACCGCTATCGGGCCCCCTCCAAAAAGCACCGCCACCACCGAGGAGCTTCCTCAATCATAAGACGGGGCAGGAGCAGTTTTTTTCCTTTCTTTTGCACATTTCCTTCGCGCCGGGAACTTATCGACAAACATTCTATAATAGTTGAAGTTTTTTAATCAGCTAAACAACAACACTCGACGGATGTGCTCGTCGGTGGAAAGGAAGCGATGAAATTATATTCTATTTCATAACTTTTATAGGGCAGTGCTTTCGCGAGCACAGTCGCGAAAGGTCGTTTTGGAGAGTTTCGTTCAAAACCGTAGTCCGAAAAAATGGTTTCCTAAAGCTTCAAATATGCTTCAACAAGCCAAAATATATAAGAAGATTAATATTATGTTAATTGGGCAATTTTTGCCACCCTAAAAGCAGCTTAAATCATTGGAATCAATTCTTGTTAAACGAAAGTAGGCATAAATGGTGGCTCCAGAGAGTGCAGATTCTTACGCAGATATTAGCAGTTTTATAATATTAATTTATCAGTTTACTGCTCAATAAAAAATAGCATGTGGCTCAGTAGAACAATTTCCACATCGCCAATGGTCGCTACTCCGTGATTGACCGAGGCCATCAATTTTGTTCAGAGGTCAAATGAATGGTGGTTGGGATAAGCAGCTGATTCACACTGCACAAAACTGATGCTTTCTCTTCAAACGTCAATAACGGTCTCGAGCTCTGTTAACCTTAAGGTGTTAACAGATGTGTGGTAACAACCAGCGAAGGAAGCGATGAACGATAAATAAATAGCCGGTGGCTCCAGAGAGTAAATAGTGAGAGTTTCTCAATGCAACAAGAAAACAATGTAGAAAACATAAAACAAACTTCCAAATTTTTTAACTTGAAAAACTCAACCAAACGTTACAATTTAAGGATTCCTCGGTTGAATTACCTGGTTTTGTATAAAAATATCGCTCTCAATAGCTAGCCAGAAATAGCAACGCTTTTGTCGCTTGGGCAAAAGCATAATGGTGGTGTACCATTGATTCCAACCGGATAACGGTTTTGGGGCAGCGAAGAGGGTAGATATGGATAGGTTCTTGAATTATAAATGTGTCTAGTGCTCCCCAAAGGATAACTGCTCGAACGACGGAAGTGGGACAGTCGTTTTGTGGAAGAATAATGTCCTTCTCCAGCTCGCACCGTCTTCCTCAGAACGGTGCTACTTTTTTCTCTCTCTAAGCTTGGCAGCGCGAAATGCCACCCAGATGGTAGATTTGGAGGATTTCAAACGAAGTTTAGCTTTCTGCTTGCAACCGAAGAACCGTCTTTCTTGCCGGCATCCTTGGAATTATTGCTGCCGTTTCGTGCGTCCGCCATTGACAATTCTTGGAATGATGCCGGTGACTCAGATGCGAAAGGATTGATTCGAAGAACACAATCAATCAATATTTGATTTCATTGGCCTTGGGTGACAGATGTTTCAGGCGACGGGTTTCTTTCCACCTTCCAGCCGATTGCTGCTGATCGAATTTCTCATCCGGCACACAGGGGAAACCTTGACCGGGAAATCGGATAAGCACAATAATCCGGTTCGGTAAATCCCGAAACGAGCATTGTTCCATCCATCAATTTCGAGAATGCCAAAATGAAAGTTAATTTGCATATCCTATTTCACTAAACATTCAACATCTTTTTACTGATTCCATTTAGATGAGAATGAAAAAAGAGAAAAATGATGAAAAAGAAAGACGATGAAGCACAAGACTCTTGTTATTTTTTCGTTTAAAGTTCTACGTTGAAAAATTTATGCCTAAGATTCCGACAAGTCAAATTCAGAAATAGCAAGTTCTGAACTGTGTGAATAAGTGTGATGTCTCGAGAATAACCCTTATAATTTACATACATACTTATTAACGCAGATCAGAACCTGCCATTTGGAAGTCAAATTCAGCGTTTAGTAAGATAGTAAGCTAGTGAGCGCTGAGGCGGTCTAGCGAATAGGCTGGCGCGAGTATAGTAAGCCAGGCGTACTGGATTCGATTCCCGGTATCGGCCTTTGGGTTCAAATCCCATAAGTGGGCAATAGGTGAGATGTTTCATTGTAACAAACATAAACATTCAATATTTCACAGGAAATGCAGCTGGGGTTGATCTGAACTAAAGAGACTAATAAAAGGGTGACTTCCAATAAATTTTGCTTTGAACAATGATTGTATTTTTGCTTATTTCTGAATACATCACGACTTGTGGAGCCGATTTATTCTAACTTTTTTTTTACTTATGTTTCTTATAATGAATCTTCACATTTGAAAAGAGTTTTACTAAAAGTGTATTTTTATTGATAATCCTTTAAAGTGCATTTTTATTTTACATTAACGAAGTCAGAACTATTCATAAGCTCACACAATAAGATGACATATTTCGCATTTAGGTAGGTAGATATTCGTCAACGGGTGGACTTTTTGGCGAAACTTGAAAAAAAATCTTACTTTAGGGTGATTTTTTTATATTATTCCAAAACATATATTTTTACTGAATCACAATAAAGCTAGTACAACGCATAAGCTTTTGAATACTTAAACTTATTAAATTTACAATATATTGTAATACTGCATTCTAAACTGATTCTTAACTGTTGCTCAATGATTCCTAACTTTTTGTCAATAATATACGTAGCTCTTTCAACATGTTTAATCACGTTTTAGATTTTCAATACGAATTTAAAAAAAAGTTCTAACTTTGCGTTAGTTTAATTTACAGAGAACTAACACGTATTTTTTTTACTAGATATGATAAAAGTGACTATGTTTTTCTTTAGATCTTTTCAATGAAACGATTTAACCAACTTTTGGTTATTCGCGTGAATGAGACTCGTCAAAACAATGTTTTAAAAGGGATTACCTTAAACTTGAGACCGGGAGTGTATGCTTAACATATTGTTAGGGTTTACTTATAAAACTTTTCAGAGGTGGATGATGCTTATCCTGACCCTGAGTAACATGCTGATTTGATGGAATCTGACGTTAATCTTGATTCCGATTTTGATCTTGATCCTAACTTCTATCATGTTAATGATCCTGACCCGATCTTGATCTTGAACATGATAATGATTCTGATACCTGATTTAGATCTTGATCCAGGGGCGGGATTATGGAACTCGAAACAATCGAGTTTCGTTCGATTCGACCGACTTTGGCATTACCGATCTTGAACGAGCGTGATTCGAATGGAACGTTTCGAGATGATTTACTACCCGGTTTACTCGAAATCAAGTAGTTTAAAATTTAGAACTCGAACGAGATGCGTAATACCAATTCTAATTCGATTAGAGTTAAAACTCGAAACGAGTAACTCGAATCGAATAGGATTCATAATTTCACCTCAGATCCTGAAGTTATTACCGATCCAGATCTTGATTGTGAAGATCTTTTCCCGATTACGATCTCGGTTCTGATCCTGATGACAATCTCGATTTTGAATCTTTATCTTAAATGCTGATTCTGATCGTGAACACTGGTCTTTATCCTGATTCTGATCCCAGAATATGATCCTGGTCATGGTTCTGAATTCTGATGATAATCCTGGATTCCAGTCGTAGATCCTGATGATGGTTAATGATTCTGAATTTTTATCCCGTACACATTGCTGGACTCTCATCCTGATCCTGATCTTGATTTCGAATACCTTAGCCTTATCCAGATGGCGATCTTAAATCTGATTCTGAACATAATCGTGATCCCGAATCTTGATCTTAAATCCTGAATTTTGATTCGAAACCTTAATCCCAATGCAATTCTGGATCTGGATCGAAATCTAGGATCATGATACAGATCTGGATCGTGATTCTGCATTCTTATTCTGTTTCCGATGCTATATTATTGATCTTGAATTTCTATCCAAATCCGGATCTTGAATGTGATCTGGAACCTGTCCCTTATTCTAAATCTGATCTGGATCCTTTGGCTGATTTGAATCCTGATCCTGATCAACTGTGAAAACTGCTGGAACATATGGAATCAAATTAATTCAAACCCTTTATTTGGTTTTGTTCAGTATTTCATTTAGAAAGGGGCCGGTTATGAATGTGTGTATCTTGGTAACCATTCATTCGATCGAAAAACTTCCTGAGAAGGAAATGAAGGTAATGTTATGATTATTCATGGAAAAATATGAAAAAATTATCATTTTATGTAAGAAATATTCATATTTCATTTTTAGTATCTCACATCGGTGGGCGCACACTTTTTTCAGTTATGATATTGATCAATTTTTGTTAGTCATACTACCTCTAATATGAAGTTTAGGTGAATGCATCCTTCTTCTTCAATTTCCGCTACATTTTTGGCTAATACTTCTTACTTCAGAACTGGGGACAATTTGTTTAATTCAGCTGTTTCGCATTTAACTAGACTAGATAATTTTTGTGCCACCAATACACGTTTTTACTGGAATATGAGCTGGCAAAATCTGACAAAATTACATTGTAGAGTCATCGTCAGATTCTTTTAGAAATAAAATCGATTAAGTTACTTCAAGATTACTGTTTTTAGGCTTTAGAGTAAGGTTGCCAGAATTTTTTCAGCTCGTATCCGGGCCGGACAAACCGGGCAATTTGTATATAAAAACCTAGCAAAATCCGGGCATTCGATTTCAAATTGACGACCATAAATCCGGGCAATATATGGGTTAATTTTGTCAAAACTCTGAAATTCTTCAACAAAAATCATGAAAAAAAATGAAAAACAATTTTTTTGTCATCAATACTCATCGATAGATTTTGAACCGTATTTTAGGCTTCCAAAAAACCTTTCATGATTATTTTTATAAAACTTGCTCAACAAATTTCGTTTTGGAGGTGTTTGTTGTTAACACGTTGTTAATATCTAAATAACGTCACATGCCACATTCGGCTCCATTTGTTTGATGAGTTTTCTACCCTGAAAAAAGGAAGGTTCTAAATTATTAGTACGCAAACATCCTCTCTTATAACCTTTTAATTGATAAGTGCTCAATTTCAACTAAAAAGCTTTATGAGAGCCTTCCTTCCCCTTTTCTTCTTGCCACCCTCCACTCCTTGAAGCACGTAGGCGTTTCAGATAATCATACCAATTTGTTCGTACCAAAACCCAAAATTTCATAGATAAATTCTCGAGTTGTACAAAAAATTATATAGGAGCCTACCTTCTTCCTTCCTATCTTTCTAAGGAAGAAGGGAGGAGTCTGAAATAATCATAGAATTATTCCTAGTATTCAATTTGCTTCAATAGTTTCTCAGTTATGCACATTTTTTTACAGGAGCTTCCCTCCTATTTTCTATCTCCCCACTGGAAGGGTAAAGGGATATCAAAGATTCAGAGAATCATTTATCATACCCCCATACCATCCCATGCTAAATTTGGTTCCATTTGCTCGATTTGTTCTTCAGTTATACAAAAAAATTGTATGGAAGCCCCCCTCCTTTTCTTCAATTTTCCCAGAGGAAGAAAAGAGGGGATCCGAACGACCATAAAAACATTAACCGTTCCCAAATATCCTACCATGCCAAATTTGATTCCATTTGTCATTTGCTCGATTAGCTCTTCAATTATGCAAAAATTGTAAGAAAGCCCTCCTCCCTTTTTTCTATCTTCCCATTGGAAGAAGAGATGGGTGCCAAAAATTTATTGTACCCCAATACCATCCCTTACGAAAATTGGCCAAATTTGCCCGGATATTGGCCGGATTTCGGGTTGAAATTTTTAAAATCAAATACTGTGAATTTGCCAGTTTTTTTTTGATAAAATAGCTCGGATCTGCCCGACCCGAAGACGTTCGGGAAAAAATCTGGCAACATTTCTCTAGGAACATTTCTAATAAACATTTTGATCTATTGAATTCATTTATCTACAAGGATCGGGATCATCTCAGGATTTAAAATAGAATTCGGATATTATTCCAAAACATTCATATGAATCGGAGACAAAGGGATAGTTTTCAATTGCTTAGAATTGAGCTTAATGAAGATGTCTTTTAATTAAGATGTCTTTTACTGAGACACAGTTCTATGACAAAAACAGTTTTGCCGTGATACGATAATTTACGTCAAAATACTCTCCGGATTTTATATTTGGATAACTATGCGTGTGGCGTATGTGCAGTAGACTGAGTCGTTTTGGGGTCATTTTTGAACTTCTCAAACCCTGGGGTCTAAAAAGCTTCGTTTTGGTTCAAAACTCATCCATGATTTTTTGCAGAATTTTTAAGTAACGTCATCATCATTTTGGTGTATACTAGGGAACCGAGCCTGCCCATGGTTTTGTGCCAATTTATGAATTTTTGAAGGAAAATTTTTCCCTGAACAACTTTGTCCAAGACCTTAACTTCATGTCTTATTAGACAAAAAAGTTATAAGCTGTTTAACAGGGGCATGTCTTTTTGCATTGATAAACAATAAATTCAATTGACATCACTCCTGGTGCCTCGAGAAGTATTGCATGAAACGAAGTCATGCAATATCTAGCTAGGCATCCAGCAGTGATGTCAATTGAATTTATAGTTTTTCAATGCAAAAAACAAGCCCTCATTCAACACATAAATAATAACTTTTTGTCTAATAAGAATCGAAGTTACGGTCTTTGACAAAGTTGTTCAGCGGAAAATTTTCTTCAAAGAATTTATAAGTTAACACAAAAACCATTAGCAGGCTCGGTTTACCAAGAAGAAACATAAATGGTGATCATTTTTCAGTACAAAATATTCAATTTTCCCATACAAACGTAAAATTTCATATTTACTCATGTAAACGTTACTTAAAAATTCTGCAAAAAATTATGGATAACGAATCTTTTAAGACTCCTGGGTTTGAGAAATTCAAAAATGTGCCCAAATCGATTCAGTCTAATGAGCAGTAGCTGATTCACAAATTTTAGTTCTGTTTTTTTTTTTATCTAGAAGCATATTTATCCGTTATATTGTGGTGAATGGTGATGGAAATTATTCAGACCACGTCTATAATATAAGTCTTTTTATCATAATTTTTTTTTATTGATATCATTTCAAAATTCCAATAAATTTGTTTCATGGTAGTAAAAACATATATAGTTGGAATTCCGTAATTTTTTTTTTTTTTTTAATCGATTACACCCTAAGTTTCTTTCCCCCGGAACCACCCCTGTTAGAATTTCCTATTTAAACTTTAAAACGGAATGTAAGCAGAATCGAGCATTTAGAAAGAATAAGTTTCTTCATCATTCTCCAACAAACTAGCCCAACTACATTCAGCAGCCTCAAACTAGACAGCTACCATGAAGCTGTTGGTTTAGTAATGTGCTACCACTGCTGCTGCTACTCCAACAATCGTCTGTATTCGTTCGTTAAGATTACATAAGCTAGGGAAGGCAGGTAACATTGTGGCAGCTAAGCAAAAGTCTATCGTGCTACTTTAGATTGAATTCAACCAATCTGATTCCTTTCACGGGAACAGTGGGCTTTTGACGTACATCAAATATTTAACTTTAACTTTTGTCACAGACTTGATGGTTTTCATGGTGTTTATTATATGGACAAATTTTTTCACTGTTGAACACTGTTAGATCATAAAAATGTCAAAGGATTTTTTTTCATTTCAAAGTCACAAAAAAAAGGACATTTGAACCAAAGTGCCGGAGGGTGGCTTTAAAGCTGACATGCCAAGCTATAGAAGACTACTGGTGTTTCCAAAAGCCGGGCCTCTGATTTGCCAAGTGGGCAAACCCGGTGTGATGTCGTTAAAATTTAATGTTTCAATTAGCTTTCGGAGGCAGTTTTGTTGGCTGGCAGTGTGCTCCCGGGTAACAATCCCAACTGGAAATGGCCTCCTCACGTTTCGTTTTCGATGAAAAATTACAACCGATCCCGATGTTCCTGAATTGTGATTAATCACGACCACCGAAGCCGGGTGTGCATTTGCAGTTGGAAATTTCTAATTTTACAGATTTGCCTTCCCAGTTTTTTTTCACCTTGATACTTTGGAAAATGGAAAAAGCTCTATGGCAAGAAAAAATTAAACGCCCTGGCCACCCAAGAGGAAGATTAAGAGAGAAAGAAAAGTAAATCGTTCTAAGAAACTGGTAGGAGTGTTTCTCATTTGAATATTTCATGCATATTCAAATTGTCTACGGTTAATTTATTTATTTTCGCATTTATCTGGATTACTTCGAAGTCGTTCTGCAATCGAATCTGAAAAAAAAAACGAATAAAAAATTTTGAAGGACGATGACACAGACAATTTTTAATTTGGTTTTCATGTGCTCTAAAATTTCTTTACCTTTAAAAGGTAATGTAATTTCCGAACACATGAAAACCAAATAATAAAATGTCTATGTCCTTCTTCTTCCAAATTTTAAAGCTGTACCAGGCTTGTATTCTACCAAACCATACATACGTCCCATTTAGCCATGTGTTATTATCTATTGGCTTGTACCTAAACCAGAAGGTACGAAACCGTAAAATCAGCTTAATCGCCCTTGAATCTGGACTCGCTCTGGGACAAATCCTACTACAAAACTTTTGTGTGCGACAAATGACCCCTTCAAGAATGGACCGACCGAACCGAAGCAAGAAGAAACAAATGTCGCCAAGAAAACTATCAAATGGTCCAATGCCGTGACCATTCGCATTAAGCATTTTATCTTCGTTCTACGGTCGATTTGCCCTTACACTACCTACTGCTAACCCTGTGGTTTCTCTATCACACACGTAGCTATCTATTTTACCGGGTAGCTTATGGCCACTGGATGTGGAAAAGGACGAGTCTAAGTACTTAGTTCAGAAATTTTTTCAAAACAGGGCAATGGCTTTGAAAGAACTTTAAAAGCTGTACGGTCAATATCAAAGGAAACTTCATCGATACATTGCCAGTTTTAGGAAATCCATCAATTTTGACCGTGTAGCCAATTGATAGAGTATGTTTATTGAAGTTCAATTCAGAAGCATGATCAGGATAGATATCTTTTTATTATTTATTGTACACTAGCTGACCCGGTGTGCTTTGCTACACCTTCCAAAAACAAATGGTATTTTCAGAAATTATTCAAGTTTTGATTGTTTTGTTGGCATTATTTTAAATCAAATTATAATATAATTCAAAAGCAATCGCTATTAAATAAGATTTTTATCTGTTTTTTTAAGCTTCGCCCTGAGCTAGAGGTCTCAAATTAATCATACGCAAACAATATAACTTATAAAATATGGTTATTATTGCTGGATATGTTCTGAAAAGAAACTGAGAAACTGATAAGAAAGCCCCCACTGTCCTTCCCGATACCCCCTGCAGAATGGAGGTCGAGATCTTTACTAATCATACCTATTTTTTTGGAACCCAAAAATCCTCTTATACCAACTATAGTTCCATTGGTTGATCAGTTTTCAAGCTTTACAAAAAAAAATTATATGGAGCCTCCCCCCCCCCCTTTCTTCCCCTCTATACACTGCACTGTAAAGCGTAGGGTATAAGGCTATAACAATCGTAGAAATATATCTCGTGACCAAATACCTTTCCATGCCACATGGACCCCCTCTCTCCTCCTATTTACCTACTCACTGGAAGGAGGATGGTGTGTCAAATAATCATAGAATCATACAAAACGATTTCCATGTAAAATTTAGTTCATTTCTTGGATTTTGTTTAAAAAAAGCTTTCCTCTTCCCTTCCTATATTCCCAATTCTATCCTTCTGCAAGAAAGGAATTGTTTCAAATAGAAATATTTCTCGTTTTGAGTTACCATCCCATGCCCAATTTGGATTTATTTGCGTAGTAAATTCTTGATTTATGCATAAACTTGAGAGGAAGTACCATCCCCCCTTCTCTCCATTGAATGGAGGGGTGAGAACTTAATATTCATAGAAGTTTTTTTCGTACTCAAATACTTTTTGATGCCAAATTTGGTGTCATTTGCTCGAATAACTCTCGAGTTATGCAAAAATGCATTTGTATGGAGCCCCGCTTTCACCCTTTATCTACATCTTTCCACTGAAAAAAAGGTGGGGCTTCAATTTATATAGAAACATTTCTCGTATCCAAATATCTTTACATGCCAAATATGGATTCATTTGCTCGATCAGCTCCCATTTATACCGAAAACTGTAAGGGAGACCCCTCTTCCCTTTTTCATTCGCCTCTTTGAAATAGTGAGGTATACCTAGTATTAATAGAAGCATTTCTCGTACCCAAATATCGTTTCATGCCAAATTTGGTTCCATTTGCTGTTGTAGTTCTCGAGTTATGCAGTATATATTGTATGAAACTCCCCTCCCTCTTCTTTTCTCCACACTGGAAAAAGGAAGAGGTCTCAAACAATCATTAGAACATGTCTCGTTCTCAAATACCCTTCCATGCCAAATTTGGTTCCACTTGCTTGATTAGTTCGCCAGATATTTAAAAAATTATAAAAAAAGGTTCCCTTCCCCCTTTATAAGTTTCTACTGGAAAGAGGGAGGGGTCTTAAATAATCATAGAAACATTTTACGTATCCAAATATCCTTCCATGCCTAATTTGGTTTCATTTGCTTTATTAGTTTTTGAGATATGTAAAAATTATAAAAAAGCCCCCTCCCTTCTTCTACTGGAAAGAGGGAGGGGTCCCAAATAATCATTGAAATATTTTTTGTATTCAAATACCTTCCTATCCCCATTGGGTTCCAATATCTTGATTATTTTTCGAGATATATGAAAAATTATGAGGTAGCCCCCTTCCCCTTCCTATTTCCCCAATGAGAGGAGGGAGGGGTACCTTATATTCATAGAAACATTCCTCATTCCCAAATACCACTCCATGCCAAATTTGATACCATTTGCTTGATTGGTTCTCGAGTTATGCAAAAAATTGTCTTTAGTTTGGGAGGCCCCTCCCCCCTTCTTGATAGGGGGAGGGGTCCCAAACCATAATAGGAACCTTCCCCGGTCTCCAATACCTCCACCTGCCAAGTTTCACGTGAATCGGTTCAGTAGTTTCTGCGTCTATAGGGAACAGACAGAAAGACAGACAGACAGACAGACAGACAGAAATTCATTTTTATATATATAGATATACAGATCACATATTGATTCTAAAAAAATGGAAAGCGGAACGGGTCTGCTCAGATGTCAAAGTGGTTTCGCAAAAAAAAAAACGCCGTTGCCTCAATACGCTCGGATTTACATGGTGTTCCGTCTCACGATATAACCTGATGAAAAATATTCCTCCAATTCACTCGGCCCATGGCAACTGTTCTCCAATTTATCGGGCATTCCACATACGCCAGATCACGCTCCACTTGGTCTAACCACTTCGCTCGCTGCGCCCCTACTCGTCTCGTATACAGGACAGTCGTCCGGAATTCGCGCAACATGTCCTGTCCAGCGTATTCGTCCAGCCTTCGCCACCTTCTGGATATTGGGTTCACCGTAGAGTCGCCCGAGCTCGTGGTTCAGCCTTCGTCTCTACACTCCGTTCTCCTACACGCCGAAGATGGTTCTTAACACTCGTCGCTTGAATACTCCGAGTGTGCGCAGGTCCTCTTCGAGCAATATCCACGTCTTATGCCCGTAGAGGGCAACCGGTCTAATGAGCGTTGTGTACAGGTTACACTTTGTGCGAGGACTAAGTTTCTGCGCTGGAGACCACGCTGCTGGCAACCTTAGGTGCCACGCATATAACAAGGAGCAGGCGGTACCACCCTGGGCGCCAAGAGCGTAGAGATCGTCCAACTCAACCTCAACCAGCTGCTGCGGCAGATGACAGCTGAAGAAAAGTTGGACATAGCGCTAGTGGCAGACTCATATCGTAGAGCTTCGAATGGCTTTAATTGGGTGACCGATGATGACAAACTGGCCACGATATGGGTTACCTGTTTCCCCATACAAGAAATGGTGGCGACTGAAAACGAAGGCATGGTGATAGCTAAAGTTAACGGAATCTACTTCTGTAGCTGCTATGCTTCCCCAAGATGGTAATTGGAGAGTTTCGGCACTATGGTTGACAAAATTGTAAAGGTCCAGAGGTGTACCAGCCTGTGGTTGAAAACCTCTTAAATAAAGACAAAAAAGGTTTTAGAGGGGGCGAACGTAGGTAACACCAGAACCTACCACAGGAACGGGAGTGAGTCAACCATAGATGTCACTTTCTGTAGCCCGGGGTTGGTGTGCGATTGAACGGTGAACGAGGGGAACCTAGGGAAGCGCGAGCTCGGTCCTTCGCAGGGCCATCAATGCAACCAAGAGGGCAATTTTGAAATAACTATGCCGTGACGCCAATGACTGTCGGGGGGCGCGGGGTGCGCCACCTGAAACGTTCCCAGACAAATTGAAGGCGATCATCAACGAGCTGTTCCCACAGCACGATGTTACCCACTGGCCGACAGTCTCGTACGGCTGGGGCACCAGCATAGAAGAGAGGATTATGGTGGAAGAACTTCGTGAAATCGCCAAGTCTCTCCAATCAAGGAAGGCTCCCGGACCAGACGGAATTCCTAACGTTGCAGTGAAGCCCGCGATCAGGGAGTTCCCCGAAGTGTTCCGAACATCGTTGCAACGATATGTGACAGAACGGGTGTTCCCCGACACGTGGAAGCGGCAGAAACTCATCCTTCTGCCAAAACCGGGCAAGCCTCCAAGAGACTCATCGCCGTACCAACCGATCTGTTTACTGGACACAGCGGGAAAGGTCCTGGAGAAGGTCATTCAAAACCGACTCCAGAGGTACACTGAAAGTGAGGGCGGACTCTCGGAGAAACAGTTAGGTTTTCATGGAGAACGCAGCACCGTAGATGCCATCCACTATGTCATTGAGGTAGCAGACATAGCCGAGCTAATGAAGAGGAGAGTCTCCCGCTTTTACGCGGTGGTCACTTTGGACGTGAAGAAAGCCTTCAACAGCGTCAGTTGGACAGCGATTGCGTCGACGCTCATCCAAATGAGGGTCACTGCATATCTGTACAAGCTTATGGAAAGTTACTTCCACAATCGCCAACTACAGTATATGACCGGTGAGGACCGGTGAGGTGAATAGAGGAGGTTTCGGCGGGTTTCCCTACGGAGTTCAGTACTTGGCCCGGTCCTATGGAACATCACGTACGACGAGCTCCTACGAATGAGCCTCCCATCAGGAGCTTAACTCGTAGGATTTGTGGATGATGTAATCGTCTTGGCAAGAGGCTCCTCGACAGCGGAGGTACAGCTACTTGCCACATTAGCTATCAAGGCAGTGGAAGTGCATCCAGCCAAGTCTAGCCAAGTCTAGCTCCTAGCCCACCACAAAACCGAGATGGTGCTAAACCAACTTGATCTCACCCCAAACAGGTACCGTTGCAGTTGGACCGAGCGATATCGCGTCCAAACGCGCAATTAAGTACCTAGGGGTGATGATAGACGACAGACTCAGTTTTACGAGTCATGTCGACTTAGTGTGTAAGAGAGCGGCTATAGCCACGGCCGCACTCACACGGATGATGTTGACCTCCTCGGCAATCCGTAGGAGTAGAAGGGAGGATACTGGCAAGCTTGACTGTACCAATCTTGCGGTACGGAGAAGCGGCCCGAAGGTAAGCCTTGGGAAAATAATGTAACTTTCAGAGACTTAGCAGTGTTCAGCAGCTGATGAACATGCGGGTTATCAGTGAATACCGAACCATCTCGTCCGAAGCCGCCTGCGTAGTGGCAGGCGTCATTCCCATCTCGATTTTGCTAGAGGAGGATGTCTATTGCTACGACAATAAAGGCCCGCCCAACGTACAATATCTCGCCAACGAGGACTCGATATTCAACTGGCAGCGGCTGTAGGACAGCTCAGCCTAACGTTAGTAGAGAGGTCAGGCCTCGAATCTTCAGGCGAGAGGTTCGTCTGGTCAACCCCGAGTCTTTACGATAAGGGTCGTCTCGAGTCGTAAGAGGAGAGATCAGGGATTTCATCAACAATAGGAGGGGTAAAGTGGTTACTTCGAGTCATCACGAGGAGAGGTCAGATCTCGAGTCACTAGAGGAGAGATCGGGCCTTGAATCGTCCAAAGGAGAAGTCAACCTCGACTCGATGCGAGGAGGGGTCGCATCTCGACACGTTAAAGGAGAGTTCAGGCCTCGGGTCAAGAAGGTGTGGGAATCTTGAGTCATTGCGAGGGGATGTCGGTTCTCAAGTCGTTAGAGCAGAGTTCAGATGTCGAGTCGTAAGGAAGATAAGTTTTGCTGAAAGTGGTCTCGTTAATGAGTATTGGCTTGGAGCGCACTAGCGCGAATAGAACTCCCACTATTGAAGCATAGTGTGTCAAACAGTGATCCCAGGTGGAGTTTAAAGAGTAGGAGGTATACACGGAGTATATCATGAGTCTACCCATTGTACTCATGGAGCCAGAGTAGCAAACTTCCGTGCCTTGGAATACAATCCGTAAACCGGGATTAACCAACCAGGTCAACTTCCACCTGACGCTGTTCCATTTGGGTCATAGGTGCTATAAGCAATTCTTTCAACGGTTTAAGCTTATCAGCTCGCCATATTGCCTAGAATGCGTAGCTACGGAGGGATCGGCTGAATCTTTTTATTCTCAGGTTCGTTTCAAAGCGTTAACAACTTCTAAATTTGTAAGCTGAAAATGTGCTGAGATGTGTCGCGAAGAACATTCGTAGCGTGCTAAAGTCGACGGAATCTCGCAAATCATGCGCGATCTAATACGAATCAGGAGAGATGATGGATGGAGAGAGAGACAGAGAGATAGTCAACCAAACTTGACAAGCTAAAGGAACGTCTTGGGTCTCGTATAAAGCTTAGTTCTTTTAGAAATGGGACAGTTACGAATGCCTGTATCTAAAAAACCATTCGTTTGAACGAAATACTTTCTATGAAGAAAAAGAAGGTAATGTTATGATCTTTCATGAAAAAATTTGAAAAAAAATATTTACCGTTTTTTGTTAAAGAAATTTCTACTTTATTCTTGGTATCTCCCATTGACCGGCGCACACTTTTTTCAGCCATGGTATTGATCAGTTTCTCCAACTTATACTTCGTAAAATCTATATTTTAGGTGGCTTCACCCTCCTTCTTCAATTTCTGATACTTTTTGGTCCAATACTTCTCTGGAAACTGGAAACTGGAAGCATTTTAGTGGATACAGTTGTTTCGAAATGAACAAATTTAATTATTTTTGACCATATTTTTGAACGTTTTTTTTTCGGTACCGGTTTTACAGCTTAAGAGCTTTGGAACTATCAAAAAATGGTTGTTTGAGGTTGGATTTCAATGAGTCATCACTAGGCAACACTTTCAGCTTATCGGAGAAAATTGTTTTGGACATTTCAGCGATCTACCCTTACTTTTTCGTTTATTGAAAATTAAAAATGCTGGTATGAGACTTGACTTCCTTGATGATCCTTAACCGTTGTTACCGATCATTTGCTTCTCTCCAATGCTAGATTTAAACTTTATGGACATTATTGACAGTGTTTGCATACTTATCCACCACAAAAACTCAGTAATTCTTTGAATAATCAACGTTTTTGTCAGCTATCAATTTGATAATGACGTATTTTCAAGAAAACTGTGCAAAATTATTTTTTTCTTTTTCTCTTGCATCGTACATATCTCAAAAACGCGTAAATTTTAAATTTTGAAAAAAATAGGTCGAATAGTACTTTTTACAGGCAACAAAATGCTGTCAAAATTTTCAATATCCAATAACTAGTATACGAGCTATTAGCAAATGAAAGTGTCCCATTTCTAAAAGAACTAAGCTTTAGCAACACAATTCAAAAGCAAGGAGTTCTTAGGGCGCGGTATAACATGTGGTATAACCCCAATCTGGACTCACACGTGTGGTGGGACTTGAAAGGCATCACGTGTTCAGTTACGAACTTTCCTACAGGGTCCAGGGTGGTCATGACGAGATTCTAGCTTGGTAGTTTCTCACTACGGAAGTGGATGTTTTGACGGGCGCGAGTTTCTTTGAAAGCATCGAGGATTATATTTGAGAACAACGTAAACGATAATCTTTCTAGGTCGGCAAACGAAAAGCTGACTTGGGTGGAGCATCACTTTGAACCAGCCAGATTAAAGTCTCCGATTATGATAATGTCGTTCTTCGGATTAGTGAACGATCTTAGTTTAGGCTTCGAGGCTTTCGATTGCTGCGAATCTCGCAACTCATGCGAGAGATAAGTACACAGCACCAGTGTGAAGCTTTCGTTCGCCTACAGAAGTTGATACGAGTCCAAATTATTTCCAAATCAATCCATGCCACGTCGTCGATGGATACGACTGATAGATAGGATTTAATGGCAATGAGAACACCACCTCCGATAGATTTCGTACTGTTTTGGGGGACTCCACAACGGAAAACTATGTAGTTCTTCTGATCTGAAAACCTGGCTGGCTGCTAAGTGTCCTGTCGTTAAGCGAAGTTTCGGTGAAAACAACGTTGTTGTAACAGGAACTCGCTGTGGCAAGCAAATATTCGTTAACACAGGAATAGATGTCGCCGACGTTCTGGTAGTAGTTTGCAACTATAGGCTCACCGGAATCACACAAAAATAATGATTTAGATTAGTGGTTTCCAAACTTTTTCACTCACCGCTCCCCTGTCAAGATATTTTACAGCTCACCTAAAGGTATTTGGGATTCAATTTGTTCCGAAATGCAACGGAAATTGGCAACTCTGAGCCCTTCTACTGCCCCATTGTAGGCTCTCAACGCCCCCTGGGAGCGGTAGGGATAACTTTGAAAACCACTGATCTTGATGAAGCAGGTGGTTTGAGTAAAAGGTGATACGGTCAAAATTTGGTCAAGGGAAAACGCGTGTAAATCGGTGAAATCGTTTATTAAAAAAATCAAATTAAATTTGTTTTTCAAGATAAATTAGTATAAAATTCAGGAAAAATATTCAGTTAGGCTTCCGCCTTTTTCAAATCCGAATTGCCGGGCCTCACGCTTAACCCCTGCCATCAGATTTTGTACAGCCACCTTGTCCACCTTCTTCGCCGCAGAAAGCCAGTTTCCCTTAAACTGCTGCTCGTCCTTAGCAGTTTTTCAGGTCTTCTTTAGGTTCCGCTTGACAATAGCCCAGTATTTCTCAATTGGGTGGAGCTCTGGCGTGTTGGGAGGGTTCTTGTCCTTGGGAACCACCTGCACGTTGTTGGCGGCGTACCACTCCATGGCCTTTTTACCGTAATGGCAAGATGCCAAATCCGGCCAAAACAGTACGTGTTTCAGCCGTGTTTCTTCAGGTTAGGCAGCAGACGTTTATTCAAACACTCTTTCACGTAAATTTCTTGGTTGACAGTCCCGAAAGCTATGAAAACGCTGCTTTTCAAGCCACAGGTACAGATGGCTTGCCAAACCAGATATTTCTTCGCGAAAATTGACAGTTTCATGTGCATGAAAATAACTGCTACTTTTCCCCTTCCTTTTGCCGCATGAAACTCCTGTCCCGGAAGCTGCTTGTAGTCGGCTTTGACGTAGGTTTCGTCGTCCATTACCACGCAGTCACACTTCGTCAGCATCGTCGTGTACAGCCTCCGGGATCACGCTTTGGCCGTCGTATTTTGTTTATCATCGCGATTTGGAGTCACTACCTTCTTGTAAGTCGATAGTCCGGCTCTTTTTTTGGCTCGATGCTAGGTTGTAGACGATACATCCAGCTTATTTGCGGCATATCGGAGAGAGAGGTTAGGGTTTTGCTTGAAACTACCGGCAATTCTCTTTGTCGTCTCAGCGGCTTCGATTTCCCCCGATCCAGACGATCGACAAACGTTCCCCAAACACTTTAATTACATTTGTAATGGTTGATTTGGCAACTTTTAGCGATTTTGCCAGCTTTGCGTGCGAGTAGCCGGAATTTTCGCGATGCGAGAGCAAAATTTTGATACGCTGCTCTTCTTCCTTGGACGGCATTTTGACAACTGAAGAGTGAATTCCAAAATCAAAATAGGAGCAACATTCTACACACACACACACACACACACACACACACACACACACACACACACACACACACACACACACACACACACACACACACACACACACACACACACACACACACACACACACACACACACACACACACACACACACACACACACACACACACACACACACACACACACACACACACACACACACACACACACACACACACACACACACACACACACACACACACACACACACACACACACACACACACACACAAAATGAGGGGTGTTCAGGGTTTTAAATGCAAAATTGAAAGAAATACGTCAAGTTGATATCGACCAAGTTTTGACCTTATCACCCTTCACCTCATCGCCACGATCGAACTTAGGGTAGATTGTTGGTCCACTTCAACCAAGTAGTAACGGCTGAAAAAATATCTATCTCAGAGTGAAATGAGCAGTGGTTAAGAGAGTGGCTGTCTTTCGTTCCAGTAACAGCCTGGCGAACCGAGGGGTATCAAAAGTGTGGCCAACGTAGTAGAGAAATCAAGAATGTTGCTTCTGCAGTGTTCCATCATGGAGCGACTCTTCGTTTGACAATCAACTTGCCAAGAAAAGGCAAGCACAATTTTCGAGGATGTTGATGGAGGGAGCATAGATGAAGGTTGGCGTATGCTCACACTTGGAAGAAGATCTCCAAAATGATTCCATTAAGCCAAACTGGCAGAAATTACAGAGTTGCCCACGTTCGACACGCTCTAACGGAGGAAGATACCAGCACCGGCAATCACCCTATTACGAGCAAAGTGTATGGCGGCAAACCGTAACAATCACTAAGCTTTTACTGATTCTCAGTGGATGAGCCCCCGGCCGGTTGCCCGACCCCTCGGGAGGTTCCCATTCGATAAGTTGTCCCCCTGCTCATTGGTCCATTTTATTCAATTCTTTAAATGATGATCCGAATGGGACCACCCGGTATCATTGAGGAATTCATGAAGGGAGGGTGGTGTTGTCTCGATATCTTTACTACGGCTAGCGGCTACTATGGGAATGTTCGCCGATGGACATTAGATCGGATTGGGCAGCAGAAAACGGGGGTATGAAAATTGATTAAAATTGTTCAGTCGGACGTTGCTGGCTGGTTGCGGAATGGCCCTGCAAGCCGCCCGGAGGATTCTAAGTCTCTAGGTCATTGGGAGCACTCGGTAAGTTGGAAAAGTGGAAGATCGGAAAGCCATACGAATAGGTGGCTAAGTTGCAGAATCGACAGAACTTGAACCGAATGGCACGTTCATGTAAATAAGGCGAAATCTTAGATAAATACTGAATGTAGTTTGTGCAGCTGCCGGATAATTCCAAGGTTGGTTTGTTTCCTCACAGAGTTTCCCGTCGAGGATTTTGATCAATCTTTGGATAACCACTGAGCAGCATTAAGGGGTCCTTTTGTCTGATGTTGAAATGTTGATGCCGAAAATCGCAGCAAATGTGAATCTTGTATAGTCCTTTGGAATTACGAGATATAACTTGAATAGTTTTGTTAGCGTTTATATTTGAGAAGTTTATTACTCTAAGTCTAAGTCTTCCTGATGTGATTTCGGCCATAAAATAAGCGTCATTGACCATTAAATATTGGCTGAACCTTCTTCGATGAGGATGAGTATTAAAGGGTGCGTAATTAAATCGATTTATGGACTATGATGTTGATGCTTCAAAGCTCATATAAACAAATACAAACAAGTGAACGACGGAAAAGGATTCCAAGAGGAAAGTAATTTTCCGGCTGGATACTTGTATACGCCACTGGAAAATTCCTCCGGTCGGCAGTTGGTATGCACTTTGAATTTGAACAGTAGATATCCGAAGAACGGATAATCGAAAGCAAAACTCACCCGCCTCCCCCAACTTTCCTCTTTTTGGACAGCGCAGTCGAGGAATCAATCCTTTTGGTATCCGATTATCGTTGATATTATCTTATGCAAATTGTGCAATTATCTACCACTTGTATGGGGCGCTTCAACATTGGCACCAACTTCAGACAGGACCGGCACACGGAATGGAAGAACCTATAGATAGATATATAAATGGCAAAAGGTCAACAACGATGATTTGAAATTTTGCTCAAGTGCTTGTGCTCCTGTTTACTACTAACGACGACGACGACGGGTTCCCTTCGAATGGTTGGATGAAATCCTGATTACAGCATTTGCTACTGGATGCCACTGATGCCATTGTAGCTCGAAAGATAAAGTGTAAACTGGTTGATTGTTTTAATCAAAAGAACCATTTTCTTTGGTGAAAGAAGTGTGGAGTCGTTTGGGAAATGGAAAACTCTTTGTCTGTTGGCAGAAGAACGTGTTTTCTTATTTCCAACTGGATGTTTAAAATATTCAAGATGAAATCGTAAACCAGCAAGCATCTTGTTACAGAACAAGAACATTTTTTAAATAAGAATATTTACTAACCTTCAAAGAAAAAAAAAATGATAGAAAATTTCTTGACTTGTCCTGGCACGTAGGATTATTTCGAGTTTCCGATAACTATCCAAAATTTAATTTTATTCAACAACTTAGCTGGAAGTAGCAAAATTTTTTGATTTATGATAATTGAATCTGACATTCTTTTTGGTTTGAAATTTTTACCAACATTTATTAAATAATTTCTATACTAGCTGATCCCGTACGAACTCGCTTTTAACCATAATTATATGAACATAAGTTTGCATTTGCATATTGAATCTGATACATTGTTTCGAGAATATTGCATAAACATATGTGAAACGTTAATATTAAAATTGGATAAGAAATATTGTTGTAAAATCCCACGAAATTATATCACAAAACAGTGAACAGCTAATAAAGATATGAGATGTTGCAGTGAGTTCGATTCTCGCTAATTTTGTTTTTGGATGAATTATCCTATAGGATCAAAATTCCATAAAAAGTTTTTCTTGTTTCGCTGGATTAGGTCATGCATCATTTTGCTTGGGAGCTCGAGTCTTTAAGCAAGTACATAGGGGAGATGAGGGCATAACGAGCACCCGAGGCATAATGAGAACTACGCTTTTCTACGAAAGTGCGTATTTTCTTAAATAAATTTTCATGAGGATTTGTTTCGTACTTCCTATAGTATTAATTTTTCACAAAAAAAGGAATCTCCTTATCATCTTTACAGAGATATTTAAAAAAAACTAGCTTGGTTCTCAAGTTACGAAAATATTATAATTTTTGAGCACCACGAAATAAGCTCTTATGATCTTAAAATAACCTTGATCTATAATGTACGCACTGCAACATGATGTACACATTGTTTCTCAATTTTTTCCATCAAAAAATTTTTGATTTTTCACTTTTATCAATTTTAAAACACGTTTTTACTTAAATTTGTTGACTAGGGGCATATAGAGCACCATATTATCGAGGCATAATGAGCATTTTCTGCCGTAGAATCTAGCAGCGAATTAAAATTGATTTATAGCGCCACACCTTGACTAGTTTTCATCCGACAATTTAGCCTATTGGTAAGGTGTCGGAGAGGTAATCAAAAGACTAGAATTAGATTTCTGTTCGAGGTGATTTTTTTCCATTCACAATTCATGATCGATTTTTTTATTGTTACATTATACGGCTAGTAGCATCATCCTCCGAACAAAGCACTTAATGTATGAGCGTGCGTGAATTGTTTGTATTCTACAAACAGACCTAGATTATTTTGTTATTGCTTTGTTTGATGAATCTACGACTCACCTGACTTCATCGAATTGAATTCGCTGCTAGATTCCCCGGCAAAAACGCACATCTTGCTCTGATTAATGGTGCTCATACTGCCTCAGGGGGGGTTCTCATTATGCCTTCACAGTGGCTGGTTTTCAGCTTTTGGCAAATTTTTTTAAAATGCATTTTTTAAAGTTTTCATCTAGTTTTTCACGTTTCAGCCCGTTAGGGAATAGGCTTTTCAAGTGTCTGAACACGAAACAATAATGTAACCTCCATATTATAGCTTTTTTCTATGGTTAAATAACCGTTTTCCTTAAGGTGGCCATTATGCCCCCATCTCCCCTATTGCTTTTCCAATCATATCATCTTTCGTACAGTACCTACACTTTTCATCGTATTTTCAGCACAGAGATTTGCAAAATAGGCATTGGATTTCTGCATCCTCTTCTATGGGTGTATGGTATAATTCGTAAGCCTTTTCGACAATGAGAGGGGGAGAGGATGGGAAGATTATATGAAGTAAATAATTAAAGAACTGTCCGTGGATGACACTAGATGTATGGAAGTTGATGCGGATTAAGGAAAAAGCTTTTGCGCGATGTAAGAAATACCCTACCAATGGCGACTTAAAGGTCATTCCGTTTCAAGTATCAAAACAACTTAATAAGGCTAAAGCTACGGCGAAGAAGAATTTTTATCACAAGGTTTTCCAGAAATCCACCCATAAAGAAATATGGAAAAACTTAAATAACCTAATAGGAGCAAATGAAACACAAACAGAGAGGATCAGGATTGAATTGAATGGAGTAATCACGGAGGAAGGGAAAGCAGTTGCCGATGCGTTCAATCATTACTTTTGTAGCATTGGAACTCAACTCGCAGCTACGATTCCTCGAAATGTTCAGAGTAGTGCAGAACATACCACTAGCAGTAACAGTATATACCTTCGACCAGCAACTGAGCAAGAAGTTATAATTAAAATTGGGAAGCTAGATCCTTCAAAAAGTCCGGGTCCGGGGTCAGATGGAATTCTACCTCAGTTTGTTAAAACCAACCATATTATTTGCGCATCCAAAATGGAGAATTTCCGGAGTTCCTTAAGATAGCACGAGTTATACCTATCTTCAAAACAGGCAAAAAAACGTTTGTAGCAACTACCGCCCCATATCAGTACTTTCGGTTTTCAGCAAGATTTTGGAACAGCTTATAGCAGATCGCGTCTTGACATTTTTGAAGCACCATAGAATGCGGGTTCCGTGAAGGATCGAGTACTATGACAGCGGAAACAGAACTGGTCGATACCATCCATGAAGCTTTTGACAATCGAAAGTTTTTAGGAGTCTTGTTTCTGGACTTTAAAAAAGCTTTCGATACGATTGACCACGCCATTATGCTTCGGAAACTGAGTGATCTTGGAATCAGAGGCAACGCGAATGCTCCTTTCGCCAGTTTTCTTGCCAATCGGAAGCAGTACGTGCAAACAAACCTGTCATCTAGTGACCTCGGAGACCTGTCTGTAGGAGTTCCCCAGGGCAGTAATCTAGGGCCTCTTCTTTCCATTCTATATGTGAACGATTTGCATAAATACGTTTGCATGGTAAGCCTAGGTTGTTTGCTGACGATACACCGTTGTCATACGAGAACTCCGATGCTACGACAATAATTTCCCAGATGTCAACGGATCTGGAAAAGTTGAAAGCTTACTTCGATGTCAACCTTCTTTCACTTAACCTGGATAAGACCAAGTACGTTATCTTCAGCTCAACCAATCGGCTCTCTTCCTACCAGGGACAGCTTCAAGTTGATACAACTGTCATAGAGCAGGTAAAACCTTTAAATACCTGGGTCTTCATTTCGATGAACGCTTGAGATGGGACACACATATTGATTGTCTCAGAAAAGACCTTAGTGCCATACACAGTATTATATGGAAGATATCTCGATTCGTACAACTAGCAAGCCTGTATCATGCATTTGTGCAATCCAAGTTGCAATACATGGTCTCTATCTGGGGAGCTGCAAGAAAAAATGACATCAAACCACTACAAGCTATGCAGAAAAAAAAACGAACACACACATATAGGATCTCAGTGAAACTTCATGTTTCTTTGAAGAGATCTAATTTACTTAACTCTAAGGCGTACATCTTTCAAGGATATTATGGCTAGTATCTTACAAATGCTAAAACCACCAGACCATAGAAAGAGTACTATATGTGCCGTGATCGGGATTCGATCTCATGGACTCTGGCTTAGAAGACTGGAACGCTATCCCCTAGGCCACGACCGGCGGCCTCAAAGCTGTGTACAAACGCCCTAGACTCTAGACTGTTTTCCACATACAATATATTCCACGAAGCCCCTCCATCCATATTACCAATAGCCGCATTGCGCGAACTTCAAAGCGTAATTCATATCCACAATAAGCTACACAACCCACTTTTCTACCACAACCAACAAATCCAGCAGCTAAATCACCGATTTCCCACAAGGTCAAGAGGAAATCTGATACATAGAAGAGCTAATACAGAAAAATGAAGAAATCTCCAAACTACTTCAGCAAAATCTTATATATAAAAATGGAGGCGTTTTCTTTGTAACACCATCACGTATAAACGGTCGGTCGGTATGAAGTAAAATTTGGTATTCGAGAGTTTTTTGGGTCAGAGATGGTTTGTATAATAGTTTCAAGAAAATCACTTTTTATGGAAGAGGGGTCCCCA
The DNA here is from genome assembly GCF_029784155.1 of Uranotaenia lowii. Classification (NCBI taxonomy): domain Eukaryota; kingdom Metazoa; phylum Arthropoda; class Insecta; order Diptera; family Culicidae; genus Uranotaenia; species Uranotaenia lowii. Next base: position 319,389,006 of record NC_073692.1, read on the forward strand.
TACAAAATTTCTTCTACACATCTTATATATAAAAATGGAGGCGTTTTCTTTGTAACACCAACACGTATAAACGGTCGGTCGGAATGAAGTGAAATTTGGTATTCGAGAGGTTTTTGGGTCAGAGATGGTTTGTATAATAGTTTCAAGAAAAAAAGTTAGTCTCAAAAACAAAAACTGTGAATGGATGACATACGATATTTGGAAATTAATGTCTATAAAAAACAATTATATAAAAAGGGTGAAAAAGTACCCAGATAACGTTCATTTAAAAGATATGTTAAAGCATATCTCTGCGAAACTTGATAAGTTGAAACAATCTACTAAACGCTTGCATTATAGTCGGCTACTCAACCATTCATGTCCATCTAAACTTTGGAAAGGAATAAATGCTATTTTTGGTAGGAAAAAAGAAGCTGAAAAAAATGAACTTGTAGTAAATGGAGTTAAAACCAAAAACAATTTGGAAGTGTGTGAGGCATTCAATAGCTATTTTTCCAAAATTGGCGAAGAGTTAGCTAGTAAAATACCCAAGAATAATTTGTTTAACCCTCTGTCATCTGTAAGGCATAACCAATCATCAATCTTCTTGAGACCCTCTACCCATAATGAAGTTATGATTTTGATCAACGAACTTGATGTCAAAAAAAGTAATGGTCCAGATGATTTCCCAGTGGAAGTAGTAAAATCGTATGCTCTGCACTTTTCAGAAATAATCTCAAATATATTTAATAATATAATCTCGACAGGAGTGTATCCCCATTGCCTGAAATTAGCGAAAGTAATCCCAGTTCACAAAAGTGGTGACACCAGTAATCCTACTAACTATCGCCCGATATCCACATTATCAGTATTTAACAAACTCATAGAAAAGATGTTAGTCTCAAGAATCCAAGGCTTTTTCGATCGTCATAAAATACTTTATTCAAACCAATATGGTTTTCGACCGGGCTGTGGCACGGGTACGGCAATTACCGAAATTATTGACAACATTGTTGAGAATATCGACCAAAAAAAGTTGGTTGGAGGACTGTTTATTGATTTAGCAAAAGCTTTTGATACGTTAAATCATGACATACTCCTTGATAAATTAAATATTTATGGTATTAGAGGCATTGCAAACCAAGTAATAAAAAGCTATCTTTCTGGCAGAAAACAGTTTGTATCAATTGATGGTGAACAGAGCTCGCTTCGTAACATTTCCACGGGAGTACCCCAAGGAAGCAACATAGGTCCCCTGTTGTTCCTTATTTACATCAACGATATAGAACACATACGGTTGAAAGGAATCACAAGGTTATTCGCAGATGATACTGCTCTTTTTTACCCGTCTGCTGATGTTAATGCAATTATTAATTCGATGGAAAACGATCTAATATTACTTAACAACTTTTGCCAGTCGAACCTCCTTTCGCTTAATCCAAACAAAACCAAACTTATGATTTTTCATTCTAGCAAGAAAAAGATACCACAGCATAGGAGCTTAATGTCGAATAACCATGAAATAGAAAAAGTTGAACGTTTCAAATATTTAGGTTTAACCTTAGATTCAAAGCTCACCTGGAGTGATCACATCAACAATCTCGAACGGAAAGTTTCCACATTTTGTGGAGTAATGAAAAGAGTTAGGCATTTTGTAACGAGAAGGAGTATTCTACAATTTTATTACGCATGCGTGCATTCATTGTTGCAATACATGATAATTGTCTGGGGACGAGCTTGTCAATCAAGAATAAAAAAACTACAATCGCTTCAAAATAGATGTGTCAAAATTATTTTCTCTCTACCAATGTTGTCTCCCACATCATCATTATATTCCCGGGATGATCATGGTATTTTACCACTCAGAGCACTTTGTGAATTACAAACAGTTATTTTTGTACATAATATTTTGTTTAACTCTTCATCTCCCCATAATCTTACCGTTGTTATTCCAAACCATTTACATAATACCCGAAATCGAAATAATCTGCAGTACAATCGAGCATTAACAAACCTAGGACAAACTAGATTTTCCGAAAAAAAAAAAAAAAAAAAAAAAAAAAAAAAAAAAAAAAAAAAAAAAAAAGAATCTCACTTTTTATGGAAGGGAGTCCCCATACAAATTCAACATTAAATGAGACACAACCCGTACAATTTGGTATCGATTTTAATAAAAAACGATTCACGAGCACGATGCAGTTAAGGACGTATAGATGAAATAAAACATTTATAATGATTTATTTATTTAAAGGTAAAACGAAGCTTACCGGGTCAGCTAGTTAAGTATAATGCTCTACCAGCGTGCTTGAAACTCATATCAAACAAAATAAACTTTAAACGCCAAGTCAAAGCTTACCTAAAAACCAACTTAGCAAGCTACTTAGTATGATGGAGAAATAAAATCAACAAAACTGTGAACTAGGTGACACTCAGTTCGTAAAGGCCCCCTTAACAGAGTGTAATCTCATTGGGGGCCTTGCTTACTCAAGTTCCTCACTCGTATTATATCCGCCACTAATTTCCACAACATCACTATTTTCGGTATTTCCTTCTCTGCCAGCCAGCTCCGCCACAAAACCACCCGCCACGAAACCGTCCACCTGCCCACCTCGACACCGCCTACCACGAAACCGCCGACCACAACGAAAAGTTTACGAAAGAAGAAGAAATAGTGTAAAAAAAGAAAATTGTGTAATCCAAGAATTGTGAACCTTTTTTTTGAAAATAAGAAAAAAAGATGAATAAATGTGAGGAGGTTTTATGCCTTCGGGAGAATGCTTGGAGACAAGACCAACTCCCGGGGGCTTTCCCTGCTCAATTAAAAAAAAAAGAACTGATTAAGCTACAAATAAAATTTAATAATATCAAATCATGAATTCAGATCAAGTTTCAGAAATTAAAATACTTTATTTGGTTAAGAGGAAAAAAATGTATCATGTTGATGAATAATCTAAAAAAAATGAATTCTACAATTTTTAAAAAATGGAAAGATATCATAACAATTATTGCTGACATTGCTGAAGGAAGTTTGGATGAAAAAGTTTTATTTAATTATTAAAATTATTTAATTTTTAAAAATGTCAAAAATTTAATTTTGGTTGAAACTTCTTCAAAAATTCGATGAAATTCCCTTATCAAACAGAATGGGGAAAAGTAATCAAATAGAAATCTTGTCTAACTTTTTTTTGCAGATGTCAAATGGTCTTAGAAAAAGTTGATAATTAAATGAAAAACTTTCTTTAAAAATTTGTTGGTAATGATTTAATGTTTTGTCATTGATTTTAACATATTTATAGATATTATTTAAGTAAAAGAAAAGCTGATAGAAAAAAAAATTCATATTAAGATTTAATGAATTTAATGAAAATTAGCTCTAAAGCTGTTTGCACTTCGGAAGAATGTAAATTTTTTGGCCTTGTGTAATTTATAAAAACCGTTTTGAATGTGGAGTTGTGCATTTAGAAGAACAAGAAACTCAAAATGAAATTGAAGCTTAAATTTGTATCTTGAAGAATATTTATTATTAGCAGAAAGTTTGGAATGACGTTTTTAATAATCAAAGTGATTTATAAAAGAATTGAGGTTTTATTTTTTTTGCCTTATTCTGTCACATTGTTGACATGCAAAATAAGTAATCGATGAATGAATATTGAATTTAAAATGGTTAGATTCAAATTCTGAATTTGGTTGGTTACACTTCTTAATAAAACCCATTCCTTATACAACTTATTTTTGTGTCATGATTTGAGTTTCAATACAGACGGTCTATTGAATTACAAACCGAAGTTTACAATTAAAAATAAGTATCAGTTTTGAATCCTCTTAAAATTTTAACTGAATAATTAATGGCTTTTCGGTGAACTGTACATTCTAACAGGAAGAATATCAAATGAAAGTAATGAAAATTATAGACGGATAGATTAGATTAAAGGGTGATACTGTCAAAATTTGGTCAATATCAACTTGACGTATTTCTTTCAATTTTGTATTTAAAAGACCTGAACACCCCTCATTTTGAAGGTGTGTGTTAGAATGTTGCTCCTATTTTGATTTTGGAATTCACTCTTCAGTTGTCAAAATGCCGTCCCAGGAAGAAGAGCAGCGTATCAAAATTTTGCTCGCGCATCGCGAAAATCCGAGCTACTCGCACGCAAAGCTGGCAAAATCTCTAAAAGTTGCTAAATCAACCGTTACAAATGTAATTAAAGTGTTTGGGGATCGTTTGTCGACAGCCAGGAAGTCTGGATCGGGGGGAAATCGAAAACCGGAAGCCGCTGAGACGACAAAGAGAGTTGCCGGTAGTTTCAAGCGAAACCCTAACCTCTCTATCCGAGATGCCGCAAATAAGCTGGGTGTATCGTCTACAACCAGGCTTGTAAGTGGTCACCATCGTTTGAATTTTTCCGGAGACAACCACCACACATCGTTCGTGACAATCGTGGGGAGCGCAATCGTTTGATCGGAGAGCAAAAAAATTTCAAGTGAAATTTTGATCTTTGGTGTGGTTAGTAGTTTGACTTTCATCCCTCTTGCGTAGATAATCGAGATAATCATTCCACATTGTTCGACCAACACATCCAAACATCACCCGGCGCTGCAGAGTGGCGAATTTTTTTTCAACAGGAGGGAGTGAATAGAAAAGATTGCATTTGCTTATTGAGTCTGTATGTTCTGCTGCGTGAAAGAGATAGGCGATGTCGTAAACTGTCGGGAATTATGGTCGTTTGACCATCAAATTATCCCTCTCGTGTACCAAGACACGAAATTTCGTTCGACAATCACACAAAGAAGAATGAATGTCGTTTCGTTTGATGGTAGTCGACTGTTCGGCAAGTTTTCGGTCGCATTCGTTTGATGGCACGAACAATGAAACTGATAAAAGCAGGCTGTGCGACTGTCAGAGAAAATGTCGATGGTTTACAAGTCTGTCTACAACCGTGCATCGAGCCAAAAAACGAGCCAGACTATCGACTTACAAGAAGGTAGTGACTCCAAATCGCGATGATAAACAAAATACGACGGCCAAAGCGTGATCCCGGAGGCTGTACACGACGATGCTGACGAAGTTTGACTGCGTGGTAATGGACGACGAAATCTACGTCAAAGCCGACTACAAGCAGCTTCCCGGACAGGAGTTTTATACGGCAGAAGGAAGGGGAAAGGTAGCAGATATTTTCAAGCACATGAAACTGTCAAAGTTCGCAAAGGAATATCTGGTTCGGCAACGTACCTGTACCGTATCTGTACCTGTGGCTTGAAAAGCAGCATTTTCATAGCTTCCGGGACTGTCAACCAAGAAATTTACGTGAAAGAGTGTTTGAATAAACGTCTGCTGCCTTTCCTGAAGAAACGCGGTTGTTCCGTACTGTTTTGGCCGGATTTGGCATCTTGCCATTACGGTAAAAAGGCCATGGAATGGTACGCCACCAACAACGTGCAGGTGGTTCCCAAGGACAAGAACCCTCCCAACACGCCAGAGCTCCGCCCAATTGAGAAATACTGGGCTCTTGTCAAGCGGAATCTAAAGAAGACCACAAAAAACTGCAAAAAAACGAGCAGCAGTTCAAGGCAAACTGGCTTTCTGCGGCGAAGAAGGTGGACAACGTGGCTGTACAAAATCTGATGGCAGGGGTTAAGCGTAAGGCCCGGCAATTCGGATTTGGAAAAGCGGAAGCCTAACTGAATATTTTTCCTGAATTTTATACTAATTAAACTTGAAAAAGAAATTTAATATGATTTTTTAAACAAACGATTTCATCGATTTACACGCGTTTTCCCTTGACCAAATTTTTTACCGTATCACCCCTTATAGCGGTTGCTTTTGAATTATGTGGTAATTTGATTTTAACTAATGATAAACTTTTCTTTTATAAACTTACATTTAGACCATCTTCAGGTATCAGAAAAGGGGTAGGCTATAATAATAGTTTTTTTCACCGGGTTTGGAGATTCTAGTTTGGGCCACTAAGCTATTATCTTTGCATATGTTCGGAGTTTTTTCATAAAGTATTTCAATATACTAAAGTTATCAGAATATAACTGCTGGACTAAAATTCAGAACAGTTATGTGTCGTAAGTTAATGTTTTTTTTTATTTAAAGAAGGCGTTTTTCGCAAATACAAATTAAAACTTTAAAATTGGAAAACAAAAACTCTGAAGACCACAATTTTACATAAATCTGACCGGTCCCAGCTTCATAAATAGATTTATGAAAGAGTACTCTCTGAGCTTAACATGAATCTCCGAGACTCGAGATTTATGGAGATGGATAAACAAAGTGGAAAATAGTTGCGGACCGAAAAAACCATGGCATCCGGTCCAAGGTCAAGTGGAGATTGTTGCAGCAGCAGCAAAGTGCGATCAAAAGATTTGCGTTCAGGAGGGGAGTAGAACCGTGGAAAAACAGGAAAACTTAGCGCAAAATTGGAAAAATGGAGAAAGAATGATAACTAGCAAGTGGGGGTGCACGTTTTTCCCTGGTTCTCGGCTTCTGGAGGGGTTTCAAGTTCATGTCTGTCAGTAGCTGAAGTACGCTAGTTTCTTGCGCGCTCGTTGTTCCGGTTGTGTTTGTTTGATAGAAGACTTGATACTTTGTAAACAAACTGTGTTTTTTTTCTCTTTCTTTGAGTCGTTTCGGGCCTGATAGTGTTACGTTTGCTGCCGAGTACACTGTGGCAGTTGAAAATTGATTTCATTTTTTTTACATCGATTGAACTGTTGGAAGTTTTGTGTTAACTTTGTTTGAACGAGAAATCTTTAGGATGATTGATTTGCCTTTTCATAATGCACAGTAGACTACTTACGGCCATGACGAATAAAATGGGTTACCTGAAAGGAAAAAAATTAAAATGAATTAGAACTAAATATTCAGGTGGGTATCTAATAATTTTATTTGTCAAAATAAAAGATTTTTAAAAGAGAGTGTTTTTTGTGAATTATTTTAATTCATATACGAGGTGGAAATGAATTTGCGTTTGAAGATTGAAAACCTTTGCATTTTTTGAAATCTGTTGCGTTATGTTAGTCATCAAGAGTTTGTTTTCAATGTTTCGTTCAAAAATAAGTTTTTTTTTCTTTTAACGAAATAATAGCGCCATAATAAACTTGGTAACACATGCGTTCCTATTCTCGAATCGTTTTTTTTTAGTGTGAAACTTCGGAACGCTATAATTGCAACTAAAGTAATTTCACTTCACAATTGTTGGTTCCACTTGCATTATTCACATACGTTTTCGAGCAAACTCTAGTGCTCATATTGGCAAACACAACAAAAAGCCACCCGAGCTACGGAGGAAAACATTTTCCATTATAATTTCCTCGGAGGAGACGTGCTGCAGAAAAGGAACGACATGTTCCTCAAGATGATGATTCCGAGGGGTGGTAATTAAAAACAGCACACACAAATGTTTGTGTCAGTAAAATGCCAAAATTTCCACGTTGACTTGCCAAACACGCTCCAAGTATAATTCATATACCTCGTAAAAATCTCCATATCTCCATTAGCAGCGCTGGGACGTCCTGGAGCTCAAAGTCGACAGCAGCATTAGCTTATTCCGAGAGCCTCAGAACGCCAAAACAACATTCCCCATTGGCAGATGTTTACAGAACTGTTTGCCAACGACAGGACTTCAGAGCATACCTGTATGACAAATGAAGAAATACCATTTACGCAAAGGATATCTTAGATATAGGTACCTACGAGAAACGAAAACGAAAAGCGTCCGTGGGAATATCCGACGGATCTCTGATTGCTCTCGTTTCCTGTTCCTGAGCTACAGACAGAGCGTTGTCTTGTTGAGTCCCAGGGAATTTAAGGCATGTAGCTTGACAGATGCGAACAGCACGGGCGGCGAAAAAAAAAACAGGCGTTGAAGGAAGCGCATCTCCGAGTCCTGAAAATTCCAATCTCATCTTTCACTTTGGCTCCTGCTGTGTGCGCTCCATTACGGGAAACGTTCTGCGTCAGAAAGGATGGGTTTCAGCAAAAAAAAAACAACTCTGGAAGTGAACCCAGGGATGTCATTGTGTTTCTTGGTTCTTTTCACACTGCTGCTGCTGTTAATTAAAATGGCCATTCGAGGAGGTAATGATGACACGTGAACTTTTTGCCGTGGGACCCTGAACTGGAATCCGTGGAATGTGTGAGGAATTTTATTGTTCTACTACGACTACCAGCTCAAGTCCCTCTAGTCAGTGCCAGCAGAACGTACGAACTTTAATTGAGAGCGAACGGGCTGGAAATTCAATTACCATGTAAATTAATCACTCAACTGAGGGAGTTGATTGAAAAATAATACCGAGGCCGTAAAGGGGAATGGGCATTAGCCAGCCATATCTTGCGCGCTTTTTTCCATTCCTTCTTAACTCGCTACGGATGCAGGTATATACAATAATTAAAGAGTACCTAACGCCATTAGCTGACAATTGCCAATATATGTTTATGAATGCCACACGGGTATCGATGTAAATTTTGTAGGTATCTTCATAGTGACGTCCATAACAAAAAAAAGTAGGAAAGTACGCTGCAACGTCTCCCAACTGTAACACGTTGCTATTTACTTAGTGTGGCGGCTAGGTAGCGTGAAGTAAGCAGACCGTTCCGGTAGCAAGAACAATTTTGTTGAAAACAGCTTCGAAACTGGAATGAAATTCATGTGATCAGCTAATTTCTAATATTCTAATAGATAACCTTCTTACTTGTTAGTTTTTCTTACCTATAGTTCTTTTCAACGATTTTCATTCTTATAGTTTGACCACTGACTACAGTTTAACTGACTTCAGACACTTGTAAGCTAGATATCAAGTTTAATTTATTTTTCATTATAAATTCTAATTATACAATATTAACCTTGCTCTTCTTTTCTTTTCAGGTTATAACGAGGTTATGAACTAGAGATGTACCAAATAGTGGTATTCGGTGAACGACCTTTTCAACTATTAGGCCAAACGAATATTCGGCCAAATATTCTGCTGAATATTCGGTCGAATATTCTAATGAGTTTTCTATTTCAATGCCTCTCGTGTTTTGAGCCGATTATTTTCAACCAGGAAGGACATCAGATGACTTGTTGCTTCTGGGACGTTTATCAACAAGGAGATTGGGCTCCTGTGAAATCTGGGAGAAAACATGTCGAAACATGTGCACAGCAATTTGATATTGCTTATTTTATAACAAATCAGATAAAGATCGAACTAGAGTAAGATATTTACCAAATAGTTGTTGAAAACAACGTATCCACATAGTCGGGAAATTTAGGACGATATTAAAAAAAAAAAGAATTAAAGAAAAGGGCAAATCTGAACGAAATCTAGGCGTTATTCTTAATTATACAAGAGGAAAAAGAAAGAAAAAAACTTGAAATTTAAAGTTTCCATTGAATCACAGCAGCAGTGTAAAAAACGTATCGAAGGATTGGACAAAAATTTATAGTCGTTTTGGATTTTATTAAAAATTGTTTTTGAATACAAAATCTTGAAATTTCAAAGAGAAATTTTTGTTTTTTGTTTGATTTAGCAAATAATCTGATTAAATTCCGTCAAAATCCGGAAAGTTTTAAACAATATATTGACATCCCGGTCAGATTTAACTTATCTCAAATTCTTTATTGGATTTATTGGCAAGCCTGGATATATCAAGGAAATGTGGAATAATCGATAATCAAAGAATAAAGCAATATTTGTCAGCATTCTCCTGTACGATCTACAGTGAAAGATATACAGACACCCTTAAGATGTTTTGCTGAACCATAAGTTTTTGATGATTGTGTAACTTTTTCAACATTACTTTTGGATATTTCATAAATTATCCAAAATAATTTAAACAATTTGACAAGTCTGTTATTATATACATATAGTCAATAAATATTCGGCCTATTCGGGCGAATACTTAGCTCAACTATTCGGTAAGCCGAATATTCAGCTTAACGGTTTTTTGGCGATATTCGGCGCCGAATATTAGGTACATCTCTATTATGAACTCTCTTTCAGGTTCAACAGGATTTCTCCAGGCGGCCTATTGATAATAATTACTTTTATCAAACAAACTTACTTTTTTGGAAAAATGCAGAACTTACTTTTGCTTAAAGTACTCAGAAAGAATTAGCAAACCTTTTGGGAAAAACTTTGGTAATATTTCAAATACTTGGAATGGAAAATAGTAACTTTAAGCGCATGCACCGAAAGAATTCTTAACATGAACGTTACGAGAAAATGTACATAGATTTTTGCCACCATGAAAATCACGTGAATTTCAGGTAGCAAACAGAGCTCGCGCAGCAAGCAGAACTCACGTAATTTTCATATGAGTTGTGTGTGAATTCAACGTAGATCGAATGTGGGTGAGAATTCGTTCTGCTACGTGCAATTTACGTAGATTTCATTGCAATATCAACGTAGGGAGGTTTTTTTTTCGAATATTTTAAATAAAAATATTTTGATTTCAAAAGTAAACTTTATTCGACAAAATTACATATTTATACTTGCACTGGCATAACATACGCACTTTCCATTTCCACTTTTAAACTGACACTTTTTACAATTAACTTCACTTAATTCATCGAACACAAATTCGTCAAAAAATGGAATTGGTTTTTCCACTTAAGCGGTTGCTTGGCCGTTTCAGCTGCCTCAATTTCAAATGCTGTTGAAAAAAAAACAAAGATGTAAATAGCAACCATACACAAAATTGTTGTTACTTACGAAATGAATATCAGCTTCTCCTCTCACTCAGGTTTTTTTGTCTTTATGCTCCAACTGTCGGATCCGCGCCATATTGAGAACTGGTATTCCTTCAAACAGATTTTACGTGAATGAGCCATTCAGGTTTACGTGAACATCACATAGAATGCACCAAATCCCTCAGTACTTGGCGGATCACTGGGTTGTCACGTAAATCAACTATGTGAATTTCACGTAAGGATCAAGTGATTTTTTTATTAACTCCTAAGTGCTTCACGTAAACCAGGCAAAAATTCACGTAACGAGTGGCTACGAGAAAATCAAGGTAAATTTAACGTTCTTTTTTCAGCTGAGTGTGGGGTTTTCGACAACTTGTCGCACAGACAGAGACGGCCAGAGTGGGGCGCCTCTCTCGATTTTGAGTAATTTTAACGCTTGTCGATCGTCTCTGACCGGGTGGCCATTCGGCAAGAAATAACACTTTTTACTAATGATCGCCGTAAAAAAGACAATCGAAAAAGATCATAAATATATAGTAGAGTTTGAGTTAATTTTCTAAGTTTTGTATTATGCAAAATATCTAAAATTATATTTTAAAAAAATCATCCACACGATTTTCATTATGGAATTGATTCTTTATGAAAAATATGGGCTGTTAAAGAAATATGTACCCGAGCCTCACCTTAAATATCTATACAAAATCCTATATTTAACATTAATAACATTGCAATAATAATAAGCCAAATTTAAATCATAATTTCAGTTCAAGTTTACATCAAGCGAATTTGATCCGAATTTTTTTTATCTCGTACTGTCTCTTGGAAATTTTTTATTTATTTTTATCAAAGGTTAGAACCTTGGAACTTGCAAAAGAGTTTGGAAGATTGGGCTTGTTTGATTTGAGTTTAGAATAAGTTTTTTGTAAGAAATTGAAAGCTTCCCTAAAAAAACTTATGTTATGCTCAAATCAAATAACTTTGATATACCAGACCCTTGAAGAAGTTCAAAAAATTTGACCATCGTTGAAAGCAAATTGCATATTTTGTTTCAAAGGGTTTCATTATAAAAATTTAGCTCTACTTTTAAGCTAAGGACTACTTTTCTAAAGTTACGATTTAATACGAAAACTGTTGATGAGTACTTAAGAATTAATAATCATATAGATACAAACATTATTTGTTTCATTTTTTTTTTGTATTCGGGAATTGTTGGGAAAAAATCATTGGTAAAAATCAGTCACCAAAATCCCCCCTCTCCATGAGTCGGTTCTTCCTATGGCCCTGTACTGCCCAATAGGGTCGAAGTAAATTCGAGTAAATTCCGAATATGACAGCCAAACATAGGCAAGGCCTCAACAGGCCTTTTTATTTGATGATAGAAGAAAAATTTGAACAATATTAAAACGGCTGTTAGTCGGGTTTCAGCCCATGGCCAGGAACTACACTTTTGTGGTCAAAATTAACTGCAGGCCAGAGAGTTGGTTGTAGCTCTACGGTGTCTTCGACAAAGTTACTCAACTATATTTGCGATATCAATTGATAGATTTAGATTTGTTCGCGTTTGTTCGTTTGTTCGTTTGTTTGTATGTTCGTTTGTATGTTCGTTTGTTTGTATGTTTCTCTCTTCTATAGGCTCAGGCGTCTTAAGCCCTATACGGAGAAAAAAGTTTGGTAATTCCAACAATATGCCACTTAAATATCTGATTGATTCTCGACCAACTATAATTATCAAAATTTCAACAAAACATATAATAGACAACCTTATTGATTTCGTACATTTACCAATATACATAATACATTTACAGACACGAATGCCATGTAAATGGTAAAATGTCTTTAATAAAAATAATAATAATAATAATACATTTAACTACGGTTGTATGATTTTTGTGTGTTCAACAATAATTATAGTAGATTCAACTATAATTATATGATTGATTTAATTATAAATATAGATTCAACTATAATAAAATGCTTGATCCGTCCCGGAAGACGTCCATAGAAGCCTGTGCTTCTGCACCCGGCGAAGATTGACCTTGTATGAAGAAAATTCTCTCAATATCATGACATCAGTCTATCATACGCTGACTTACCATTGCTAGGTTCATGTGGGATCCTGCCAGGTTCACGTAAAGGAACGTCGAGACCCACGTCGATTTCACGAGCAGCCAGAATAGGTGTTGCGACAGTTTACTCCGCTAGTGTCAATCCGTCAGTACGGAGAAAACAAACAACAGGGCATATAGCCATAGATACTAGGACTAGATGAGTTAGCAAAATCGAAACATATTTAAAGGCGCGCGATTGAATACACATTACGAACAGGTGTTAAAGTTCCGTTTAGCTATTAAATTACGAAGTTATCGAGTAAATTGAGGACACTGAGAGATATTGTTGGTTGGCACAGGCAATCGGTATGTTATATGCGATAAAACGATAGATAAAACTGCTATAAAACTGATATTTCATAGCTAGGTTAAAATCAGCAGTAGAAGAGCCGCGAATTCCGCAAGGCTGCCTATTCAGTGGTTTTTGAACCAAATTAAAGAAGTGTCTGAGCCAACTAACCGTAAGTACCGTTGAAAATAATATTAGATCCGATTAAGGAAACAAAATCTATATCTTGTAGATTGACCACATTCGTTTGTACAGTGCTCAATATCAGTGGTTCTCAATCAAGCTAGTAAGCCTGTTTCGTTAATGTGAGTATGAAGCTCTAAAACAAATCAATATATATGATATCTAACTATTATTAATAAATTAGAAAATTAGTTACACCAACGGTGAAGAAAACCGGGATCTGCTGAGGTTAGTCCGGAGTAGGAATTTGATCCAAAGGAAGTTGTTGAAGGCCTATAATTTAGTACTAGAAATTTGTAAGTACTATTTTGTGAATTTAAAAAGAAATTAACATGTTCCTAATTCGAAATACATCATCATTTCAGTTTGAGCTGTACTGTTACAAAAATCTAGTATTTATTAATACGATCCGCAACAATAGGTGTAGCTTCCCCAATTCCAGGAACTGTCGGCGTACTACACAACCGCTGCCAATTATACCACTATTGTTGAATCTATCATGTTTACAGTTGGATGTTAGAGATCAACCAGAAATGTATAGTTGAATCTATTATATTTAATGTTGAATAACTAAAATCATCACACAATCGTAGTTGAATTTATCATATTTACAGTTGGGGTGCGAGCAACCTTAGCGGAGATCGGGTACCCAACCTCGGTGGATGCTTTGGTCGCATGCAGAATGAGTTAGGGGGCTTCGTACGCGTCTGTTCTCCATGTTAGGGGCGGCGTGCGAAGTGCAACAACGTCCTGTTGGTGTTCGGGACCCAAAACAGCAACATCACGACGGTCCTCCTGCGAGATAGTGGGGTTAGCTGCGGGCCTTGCGGGCCTGTGACTACTAAAAAACATAAGCAACGAATAACGAACAACAAATTTCGGATGGAAATCGGCAAAGACCCACGCGACGAAAAGGGACTAGCGATTGGAAACTTGGAACATGGAACTGCCGATCTCTAAATTTTGTGGGCAGTACCCACGTGCTCTCCAACGAATTGAAGAGCCGCAAATTCGACATCGTAGCGCTGCAGGAGGTATGCTGGAAGGGCTCCACGGTACGAACGTATCCAGATGGTCGTGCCATCTACCAGAGCTGCGGCAACACACACGAGCTTGGAACAGCTTTTATAGTGATGGGAAAGATGCAAAAGCGCGTGATCGGGTGGTGGCCGATCAACTCACGAATGTGCCGGTTGAGAATCAAGGGCCGGTTCTTCAACATCAGCATCATCAACGTGCACAGCCCTCACCTCGGAAGAACCGGTGACGACAAAGACGAATTCTACGGGCAGCTGGAGCGTGAATACGACCGTTGCCCAAAACATGATATCAAGATTGTCATCGGGGATTTCAATGCTCAGGTCGGCCAGGAGGAGGAATTTAAACCGACAATTAGAAGGTTCAGCGCGCACCAGCTGACCAACGAAAACGGCCTTAGACTTATTGATTTCGCCGCACCAAACGAATGGCCGTACGTAGTACCTTTTTTCAGCACCGCCTCCCACACAAGTACACCTGGAGATCACCGTACCAAACGCAATCACAGATCGACCACGTTTTGATCGACAGCCGGCACTTTTCGGACATCATCGACGTCAGATCCTGTCGGGGCGCCAACATCGAGTCGGACCATTATCTGGTGATGGTGAAGATGCGCCCAAAACTCTCCGTAGTGAACAACAAGCGAAACCGGCGCCCGCCTCGGTTAAACATCGCGCGACTGAAGCAACCTGAGGTCGCGGCAGACTACGCGCAATCGGTCGAAGCAGCGCTGCCGGCAGAGGGCGAGCTTGACGAAGCCCCTCTCGAGGACTGTTGGGATACCATCAAAACAGCCATCAACAGTGCGGCGGAGAACGTCATCGGTTATGTGGAGTGATCTCGACGGAACGACTGGTTCGACGAGGAGTGTAGGAGGATGATGGACGAAGAAAATGCCGCGCGGGCGGCAGTAGTGCAAAGAGGCACCCGTCGAAATGTGGAAAATCATCGACAGCGGAAGAGGCAGCGAGTCCGACTTTTCCAGGAGAAAAAGCGCCGCCTGGAGGAGGAGGAGCTCCAGGAGCTGGAGCAGCTGCATCGTTCTCAAGAAACACGAAAGTTCTAAAAGAAACTCAACGCATCCCGCAAAGGCTTCGTGCCGCAAGCCGAAATGTGCCGGGATAAGGACGGGGGTATCCTGTCGGACAATCGTGAGGTGATCAAAAGGTGGAAGCAGCACTTCGATGAACACCTGAACGGCGCACATGCAGGAGATCAAGACGGTGGGGGAAGGTACATCGCCGGCGTAGCCAACGACGAAGAGGAGCCACTCCCAACGATGAGTGAAGTTAAGGAAGCCATTCGCCAGCTGAATAGAAACAAGTCGGCTGGGAAGGATGGCATCGCAGCTGAACTCATCAAAATGGGCCCGGACAGGTTGGCCGATTGCCTACATCGGTTGATAATCCGGATCTGGGACATAGAACAGCTACCGGAGGAGTGGAAGGAGGGGGTAATATGCCCCATCTACAAGAAGGGCGACAAATTGGACTGTGAGAACTACCGAGCGATCACTGTCCTAAATGCCGCCTACAAAGTGTTGTCCCGAATCCTACTCCGCCGCCTAACGCCACAAGCAAACAGATTCGTGGGAAGTCATCAGGCCGGCTTCATGGAGGGACGGTCTACGACGGACCAGATATTCACATTGCGGCCAATCCTCCAAAAATGCCGTGAACACCAAGTCCCTACGCATCATCTATTCATCGACTTCAAAGCCGCATACGACACGATCGACCGTAACGAGCTATGGAAAATCATGGACGAGAACGGCTTTTCCGGGAAGCTGATCAGACTGATCAAGGCGACGATGGATGGAACGCAGTGCTGTGTGCGGATTTCGGGTGAATTGTCGAGTTCATTCGAATCGCGCAGGGGGCTTCGACAAGGTGATGGTCTATCCTGCATGATGTTCAACGTGGCGCTAGAAGGTGTTATTCGACGAGCGGTGGGCGAAATGCGGGGCACGATTTTCAACAGATCCAGTCAACTTATCTGCTTTGCCGATGACATTGATATAGTCGGCAGATCATCTGCGGCGGTGGAGGAGATCTACCGCAAACTGAAACGCGAAGCAGGAAGGATTGGGTTGATGATTAATACGTCCAAGACGAAGTACATGCTGGCCTGCGGATCCGAGACCGACCGAACCCGCTTGTCCAGTAATAACAAGGTCACGATTGACGGCGATGAGCTGGAGATAGTCGAAGACTTTGTCTATCTCGGTTCACTGGTGACCGCAGACAATGACACCAGCCGTGAGATCCGGAGGCGAATTATCAGCGGAAGTCGTGTCTACTATGGACTCCACAAGCAACTGCGGTCGAGAAGACTTAGCCCTCGCACGAAGTGTAACCTGTATATGAGGCTCATTAGACCGGTTGTTCTCTACGGGCACGAGACATGGATATTGCTCGAGGAGGACCTGCGTACACTCGGAGTATTCGAGCAACGAGTGTTAAGAACCATCTTTGGCGGCGTACAGGAGAACGGAGTGTGGAGGCGAAGGATGAACCACGAGCTCGCGCGCCTCTACGGCGAACCCAGTATCCAGAAGGTGGTGAAGGCTGGCCGGATACGCTGGGCGGGACATGTTGCGAGAATGCCGGACGACTGTCCTGCAAAACAGGTGTTCGCTACGAATCCGGTAGGAACAAGACGAGCGGGGGCGCAACGAGCGAGGTGGTTAGACCAAGTGGAGCGTGATCTGGCGAACGTGGGGTGCCCGAGAAATTGGAGAACGGTTGCTATGAACCGAGTGAATTTTAGGAATTATGTTCGTCAAGTTATGTCGTGAGACGGAATACTATGTAAATAAAAAAAAAATAAAATAATACATATTTACAGTTGAATCAAATATACTATTACAATTGAATCTATCGTTATTAAAGTTGAATGTGAGACGTCAACCAGAAATTTATAGTTGAATGCCTAAAATCAATCATAAAAATGTTGTTGAATCTATCATATTAACAATTGAATTAATTATACCATTACAGTTGATTCAATTATATTCTTAGTTGATTGTGTAAGGTCAATCAGTAGTTTGTAGTTAAGCCTATTATATTTAAAGTTGGATGCGAAAAATTAACTACGCTGAAATAATTTGAACAACTGTGATCTTTTTTCTTTGTGTAGAGAGCTGAAATTTGGCATGGATGCTCATCAGGACCAGAAAGATAGAAAAAGTTTTTAGATTTTTGTAAGACCACTTTTGAAGGGGTCATCCATACAAATCAAATACTGTTTTTAGTGATATTGGTTTATTTGTATTGTACACCTCATTGAATTGGAAATTGGCACACAAGGGCCTTGAGGAATGCGCAATTGATTTCAGGTATCGAATTTTGGGTCAGAGGTTTACAAAAAGGGTCGTCCATATTATATTTCCAAGTTTTTGCGATATTTTCGTGAAACTGAGATGAAATTTCGAACACGGGAATTTTGAGGGACGGCATATCGGGATTTCAGGTATCAAATTTAGTAACACAAAGGGGCGGCAAAAGGGTATTTGTTGTTAACTTTTCGCTTTTTTCTAACTATATTAAATTTTCACTGTTGACACAGTTGGAAGTGGAAAATAAAAGAAAATAAATATGTAAAGATTAAAGGGAATAGGAATGTTAGTTAGAAAATTTTATCAAATTATGCAGTTAAAAAAATTAGAATAAAGTGAAACTCTTTCGTTCGTTTTCATTGAACACCATCAAGGACGAATTAGTTAAGGAATCAGTGAAGTGAAAAAATATGGATTTTTTTCCAACAAGCTAGTTAAAACGGTTCTGTTCAACTTCAACCTGGTGACACGTGTCGATTGCACAAACTGCGCTGTGTTCTAGTTCTCTTCCGCGATTGTACTGTGTGCTGCTATTGCAAGACGCCCCAAGAGCAGCAAAACCAACAAAAACAGAACCAACAATCACATGACCAAACAAACAGCCATTATGTGCTTTTGAGTGCCTGCCTGCTGACTGAATTATACCTGCTGCCCACTTTCCGTTTTGGGCGGTGCAAAACAAGTAAACAAAGCCTTGCCTCGCTTTGCTTTGCCCGTTGTGATTGTGATGCTAATTCGTGAAAGGTGTTTTTGTAAGGCTACTTCTGTGAAACCATAACAGGTAGACAGGCACAGGAACTCATTGTACTTGTTTGTCTGGAAAAATGACATGGACGTGACTGGGCAGTTTTTTGAAGGGTGGTTGTTTTTGTGAAAATAGTAATTTTGGATTACGGTCTTAATTTGAAAACAAGAAGTTTTGTTCAGTGCGGTTAAAACTTGAGCGAACTGTGGAAAAATCAATAAAATCCAATCTGAAGATTCTACGTTGTGTTCTGCACGATTCTGCAATTTCTTCATCCAATTTTGACGTGTAAATGCATCTTTCTCTGAGATGCTTTTGTGTGTCATGGCAGCTAATGGTAAGAAGATAAAATCACAGAATGTGGACATCTTGTTTTACAATTATTTTCGTAAAATAAGGATCTTCCTTCTTCTGTTTTGGAAGTTTACTAATTCAAAACATATATTTTAAAGACATTAGTAGAAAAATTTCCTTGTAAATTTAAACTTTGAATCAAGCGTCTGCATTCTGTGATGACAGCGACCATGCCACAATCACACAGTGTGTAGTATTTATTTTTCACAACGAAAGTGCTTTTTGTAGTTTTCCTGCCAGGCTCTGCTGCTTGCTGAAGGCTAGAAGTTTTTCGGAGAATGAAAGAGCATTAACAACCATCACGTTGATTATTTTCAGTGTTCAGCTCACGACAGTGTTCGCTTACTCTTGATTGTAAATTGTGTTTTGTTCTCGTCTCTCGGTGGAGCTGTGCTGTGAAATTAACCATTAATAATGAGGGACAAATTGAATTTTTCAATTTCTGCTGCTTCAAGAGATCTTCTATCTTATGAACACTTATGTTCTTTCTTTTCAAGAGATTCTTAGAATTAATGAAATTCCAATTCTTGGTTCTCATAACTGCATTTATCATTCGAAATATTGTATTAGGCACAATTTTCCCGTATTTTTGGATACCGTGCCGCTATTAAGCCTACCCCTTTTCTGATCTTCTTTCTGCCTTTTCATGGCTACTTGGTATGGAATAAGTCTTATGTATTTTTCATTTTTATTTTTATTTCATTTTTAAACGCCTCTCATTTTTCAAACTCAATTCTGTTGATTTCTTTCATCTTTCTTTTCACATATTCAAAAACAATTTCCTCGAGGTTGCCAATAAAACCACGAGGAAGGATAAAAAAATATGGGAAAACCATAAAGCCGGAATGAAATCGTTCACTGGCTGCCCCATTGCCGTAAAATGGGCCTCGATATCGACCAACAACACCACCACCACCACCAGAACGACGTGAGGCAGCGGTTTTTTGGTTAAATGTTTCAATTTCCCGAAGGGTATCGAAACAAATTTCCATTCCCATCCTTGTCCGGTTCCGGAAAACGCGCGCAGCAAACGGTTATTGAGTTTGCAAGATGGAGCTGTTAAATTAGGTAATGATGATATTTTTTTGATACCCTTTGAACATGAAATTGAGTGTGAATAATATTCAACAGTAAATTTTAACATTTAATTTAAAAAAAATAATCGAAACTCTGTTTTCGATGGGAATGCAAGAATGGCATATGGAGCTGCCGTTTCAGTCACCAGCCATGAATTGCATAAGAAAAGTGGTTTTAATTCTACCAATTTTTAGAGAAAAGCAAGATAACTTCAAATAGTGGTATATTTACGTTGAATTTTGAAATCTTTTTTTTTTATTTAACCTTTGAACATTTTGGCTATGGATGTATGGTGATAATTTCATAATCAAATTTTCAAACCGACGATATATATTTTGTGGATTAGTCCAAAACCCTGACCAGTGCAAAACTTCAGCTCAACCGGATTTAGGAAAAAAATGTTTAAACAAATGTTAAAAACAAGTTTTGTAATCTTATTTTAAAATATATATAATTTTAATAATTTTTGTTTTGCCCGCTAGATTCACGTGAAATGTAATAAGTTTTATCATTCGTTATTTTTTTTTAATTTTTCGATAGAATTGTTATTATATGTAGATAAAAAAGCTTGCACACGCATTTTTGCTACAATCAATATATCTAAAAAATGGATTTCTGTCTGTCTGTCTGTAGTTCTGTCTGTAGGTTCCCATAGACTCAGGGCCGGATTATGCCATCGGGGGGCCCGGGGCAAATTTTCTCGGGGGGCCCCTATAGTTCGATTTTTTTTTTCAGAAAATACAAAACCTTTTAAACGTGTAATTTCGTGTAATTTAGAAATTTCTTAGAAATGAAACCTCTGATTTAAGCTGCATAATGCAAAATTTAATTCTCATTTTTTTTAAACCTTTATCGCCAAATTAAATTCTCCAATTTAAAAAAATGACCAGATAAATATTTTAAATGATTTTCATATCATCATAGATCGTTTGGTTTGTGCTTATTTTAAAATATTTACATTTACCTAGTGACAATTAGGAAGTATCATGAGGATTTGAAACATAGAAAACAAATTTGAAAAAATAAACAAAATAAATAAATCCACATTCCATAGAGATACAGATATAAGAGTTTCAGAATTCAAAACTTTAAATCACGTTATATTCAGAACCAAAATTCAGTGTCTCAAATCTTAATCATAATTTCAAATCAAGTTTTGAGAATCAAAATATTAATGAAATGGGGATTTTTTTTTATTATCTGACGGGTTTGCGCCGGGGGTCTTCAAATTTTCCTCAAAATTGAAAATTTGGTTCATTTTTGCGACTTAAAAACACATGTATTTTTTTTCAGATTTCTAACATTTTTATGTTTTGAGTTAGCTTCGGTTAGATTTTTTTGTCAATAAAAAATAATCATTTTTCAAAGCTACATAACTCTGTTATTTTTCAACGGAAATTATAAAATAGCACATCAAAATGCATTGAAATTTTATCAGCTTTCCAAATAAATTAGTTGAGAAAAAATAAATAAAGACCTTCAATATGAAAAGTTGTAAATAAACTTTAAATGGCGTCTAAAAGTAGCGTCTGCACCACCGAATATTTTGCAAAAAATACCATTGAATAGCTCAATTTATGATGCAACTTTCATCTTAAGACACCAAAGTGGGCCATGAACTCCTTGAAGAGTTATGAAAGAAATAATGACGATAAATCTCTTTTTTTGCGACGAAAACAAACAATGCATGGTCGAACAACTGCACTCACATATGGAGGTAGCGCGCACTTCTAACAACATGGAAACAAAAGAACTTATCAAAGCAGATAAAAAAACACTGCTTTTTCGTGCTTTGTAGACTGCCCCTACTCACATATCAGTCCCATATGAATTTTCGTCATTTTAGGTCAACATAGGGATTCAAAATAAAACACTAAAAAAAGAGGTTTTGTTCTACGAATTTCGAAAAAAAATATCAATTTGTGGCTGTCCTATATGCAATATACCCGAATAACAGTTCCATATGTGAAATACCGCGGATTTGGTTACTTTTCAATGCTTTTTTCGGCGAAATAGTCTTTGATTTATTGCTTTGAATCATTTAAGAAAAATTAACTCACTTGATGTCGAATGATGCACACGAGTTTTCGAAGGCAGGTCTGACTTCCTTAGGAATGACTTCCTGAGCGAAAAACTAACGGATGCAATCAAAAATCGTAAAAAGATTCAACTTACAATGTGGAATTTACGATATTTTGTATGTTTCTTTTTCTGAAATTTGCATTTAGAAGTTCAAAAATGATCAAATTTAAGTCTTAGAAAGTAGCTTGGTGAGGAAAAAAATATTCTGTATGGGACTGTTATGCGAGTCGATTTGAAAAAGGTTTCAAATATGGTCGATTAACAGTCCCATAATGAATAAAAATGGTGCTCTCGAACTTACCAATAACCCAATTTCGAAAATTTCAGGTCTTAAGATTTATTATGACAACCTAGAAGCGATTTTCATTTATGCCGAAAGTGGTGATCACAATTTAAGAATGTATTCCAAAACAGGAAAAGCTGATTTTCTCGCTTGCTTGCTTTTGCATATGGGACTGTTTTGAAAGTAGGGGCGGTAGAGTGTTGCAGCTAAACTGACTTCATGTTATATCCAAAAATCTTATATCGTATTCGATTATATCCAGTTTTGCACCAGGTCACAACAAGTTTTGCAAATATTGCTGTCATTTTTAGAAGTTTATGCGCTCAGTTTTGCATCCGTAATTCTCCAGATTTAATTAAAAATGGACGGTGGAACAGTGAAGAATCGTTTGTGAGCGATCGAGGTAGCAAAACACTGACGACCAATTATGTTCGTTCTAGCATGGTAAACCTCAAAACTGGGCGAATGGAGAAAACGAACTCGGTAAATCATATTTTCAATGTCATATTACCTACAATGGGAATGATGCTTATTACAGCCTGGGCTGCCCATACTGAGCTCTTCGATTATTTCTACATTTGTGCCACACTCTTTGTTTTTGATCAATGGGAAAGGATTTTGGTGTCCGGTGCTTAGCTCCCGATATAAAAACTATGTAAAGCACGACTATATTTCATTTTTTAATCACATTTTTGCGATCTCAAACACAGGGACTGAACCTTCTACTATTGGCATTGATTATGCTTCACAATGATCTTTGATCGAAAAGTTAATAAGTTATATAGCATACTAGCTGATTTTACCCGGCCTTGCTCGGGTTCACATAAAACATAAATCAAAATGAGTCATTTGACTTTTTGAAATTTTGTAAGCTTTTTGTTCATCATCATAACCAATTGGACCATGTTTGGCCATGTAAGCTATGTGAGTTTTGTTAGTCTTCTTAAAGTTTTAATTGGGATTATTAGAAAAAATTATCGTTTTCATATTATTGAACTAATAGTTTTTAGGTTTGCTAATGGAAATTTGAACTAATTTCCCTTGAATGCTTATCCTTTCTATCACAAAAAAACATTTCAATCTAAGGTTTCCAGGTTGCCCGGATTTATCCGGTCCGGCCCGGTTTCCCGGATTTTGTTGCAAAAAGCCCGGATTTTGCCAGGATTTATTCACAATATTTTTAAATCGTAACTTAAACTGAGATTTAATTATTAAAATTTTTCATTTTTACGTTCAAATAGAAGTTTTAAATGGCAAGTTTTAGAAATAATCATAACTTGTGTTTGGAAGCTTGATATACAATTTAAAATCTGCTGATGTGGTTTGTTGAAAAAAAAGTATTGCAAGTATATTTCTCGTTATTTTAACTGAGTAATTCCGCGGTTTGACCAAGTTTGCCTGGATATTTGAACATTTTGAAATCAAATGCTGGATTTTGCCAGGTTTTTCGATAAAATTGGCTGGATATGTTCGGTTTCGATACGTTCGGAAAAAAAATCTGGCAACCTTATTTTCCACCCACCATTTTAGGAAGCTTGAATTGCATAACCCTTTTTATTATCATCAAATGATAAAATTTTTTTTAATCTTTTTCTATGTGTTATCTGGTGAAAATCCAAAGTATTAAGCTTGTAAACAAATGTAAACGACCTCTTTTCAAGATCTCCCCGTAGAATGGAAAACCTATTTAAGTTTTATTTCTAAATAGATTTCCGCTGAAACCTTATAAAAGACTTCCTCTGCATGTTTTCAATGTGTTTTTTTAGTTTTCTTATAATTGGATGGTAGAATCGAACACATCGATGATCAATAATAACTTAAAATTTAAAAATTGACAAATGAAATTGAATTCTAGAAAACTAAAAATTTCAGATTAAATTGCCAACATTCTCGTGCGTTTAATTTGGTTTTAACTTTTTGCATAAAATGAACGTTTAATTGATTAATTCCTATTGTAAATTAAATTCCTACACGGCAATCAAAGTTTTTAGATCGCAGCCTTGAACTTACAACCCTCAGTTTTATTAATTTTTTTTTTCCCTATGAGGAGTTTCAAAAATTTGAAAATGGTTGGTTCCAAAAAGCTAGAACTTTAGTTTTCAGTCCAAATAGTTATTCAACTGAATAAGTCAATTCATAATGAACATGAATTCATGTATCCATACTTTACACACTGCATATTCTAGTCGATCTTTAACCACTTATTTCTATAAGGCGAATAGTTTTTTTTTATCCTAAATGAAGGCATTATTGCAATCAAATTCCTCGCACCGGTACCACGTGCTTTGAATAGTAGAAGGAAAAAACACCCGCCAATTTTTCTCCGCTCGAATTTTTAATGCTGAGCAAGCTTTGATTTGCTATCCAGTACACGTGAACTCTGGATGGTTGCTTCTAATGCTCGGCCCATGGTGATGGTGAAAATAACCCCGCCAAAGGAAACGAAAATCGGTTGACAAAATGGTGCCATGACTTTTGATTCGTGGGAATAAAAACGAAAGTTGTATGGGAGGGTCCCTTTTCTTAGGTGGGAGGGGCTCAAAACTATTACGTCGACCTTTCTCATGTCCGTTTACATCATTGTACCAAATTTCAAGCTGATCGGTCAAGCGGTGTGGATTTGTATAAGGTGCATATATATATACAAACATATATAGCCCAACTCATCTTTATATATTAGAAGAAGAAGATAAGCAGGTTGTAAAAGCAACATTTCCATTATTAGTTATATCACATTCACAATACGATACTAAGAATTTTGGTTAAAACTTAAAGTCAGTTATGCTGCAAACACTCTACAAAGCACGAAAAAGTAGTGTTTTTTACCTGCTTTGGTAAGTTCTTTTGTTTCCATGTTGTTAGAAGTGCGCACTACCTCCATATGTGAGTGCAGTTGTTCGACCATGCATTGTTTGTTTTCGTCGCAAAAAAAGAGATTTATCGTCATTATTTCTTTCATAACTCTTCAAGGAGTTCATGGCCCACTTTGGTGTCTTAAGATGAAAGTTGCATCATAAATTGAGCTATTCAATGGTATTTTTTGCAAAATATTCGGTGGTGCCGACGCTACTTTTAGACGCCATTTAAAGTTTATTTACAACTTTTCATATTGAAGGTCTTTATTTATTTTTTCTCAACTAATTTATTTGGAAAGCTGATAAAATTTCAATGCATTTTGATGTGCTATTTTATAATTTCCGTTGAAAAATAACAGAGTTATGTAGCTTTGAAAAATGGTTATTTTTTATTGACAAAAAAATCTAACCGAAGCTAACTCAAAACATAAAAATGTTAGAAACCTGAAAAAATACATGTGTTTTTAAGTTGCAAAAATGAATCAAATTTTCAATTTTGGGGAAAATCTGAAGACCCCCGGCACAAATTGTCAGATAATAAAAAAAATCCCCAAATTTAAAAAAAGAGATACAAAGTTAAAATCAGAGCAAAAACAGAAATTACACCAAATGTGAATTTCAATTCTATGTCTTTGAAACAAAAAAAAATTCTTTTCATGAGATGTTTTTGAATATGATTCTTATCAGATTTTTTTTTATCAAATTGTTATTCTAAATGTGACAAAAGTTTCAAAGTCAAAGGGGTATTAGCGCAAAAATGATCGGTTGAAAAAAAAACAATGAGAATAAAGATTAAATGTTTAAAACACAAAATCAGTTATCATTGAAAAAATCAGATAAGGAATCCAAATGAGTTTACTACCTTAAACAAAGATCCTGAATTTTAAAAAATCAGAAAAATGATGAAACTGAACTTCAGTAACTGAAGAAACAACACAAGACTTGAAAATCCCAATGAATTGAATCTGGAAAAAGATCATATAAATATTCATTTTAAAAAATCACACAATGATACTAGCAACTCAACAATCAGATCGTTTTTATGATAATTTGAGAATGATAATTTGGAAAATGATATGCAGAATTCAGGATATTCACTTCAGTAGATGATAAAATTTTGGTTTAATCAAATGTTCCAATACAAATTTCAAGTCTAAGACAAAAATTTGGATGGAAATTCAATAAAGAAACCCTGTACTGTCGATTGGTTTAATTTAAGCAACTACAGTTTTTTTTTAAAGATTTGACTTTCAAAAATAGGGAGGGAAAAGGGTTTAGAATTTATGAACCAATGAAAATTTCAATAATAATGATTGAAATGTGAAACGTTATTGTAATACGCGGTATTAACCCGGATACTGCCCGGGTTAAATTCTGATATGTTTAGCATAAAGCGAAATTAGCTGCTATTTTAGCGCAGTAAACCATAACTTGGAAACTTAACGTAACAACAAACATTATTGTTGTGCAAGACGTTTGAATGTAATGAAAATTAGGAGATGTTTTTCTTTATTTTACCTGTCCTGTACAGAATCGTAACTGATATGTTTCGATAAAAAATGAAAATTTGAGGTGTTTTGCCTCATATCCTTCTTAATTTTTTGTCCAGAATATTAGTCCGGTTTTGTCCAGAAGATTTAGATATTCTCAGCTCGCAAAATGTGGGAGAGCTCCTTTTTTGCTTACTCTAGGGGCCCCCTGAATTTTTTTAAGACAAAAACTAATCTAGATATTATTTCACGGGGGCCCTTCAGTTTTCATATTTCCAGTTTTCATTCTGATTTTCTAGTTTTGATTTCTTTTCATGGATTTGTAGTAGTATGTTTAAAGTAATGTTAAAACTTTTTTTTCCTCGGGGGGCCCCCTGAGCCGGGGGGCCCGGGGCAATTGCCCCTTTTGCCCCCCCTTTTATCCGGCCTTGCATAGACTCAGAAACTACTGAACCGATTTACATGAAACTTAGCAGGCAGGGGTATTGGAGGCCGGAGAAGATTTATATTATGGTTCGAGACCATAATATAAATCTTCTCAAATAACACACATGGTTGCAGAGCTCGAAAACCGATCAAGCAAATTGTACTAAATTTGGCATGAGGGGGTATTTCAATACAAGAAATATTTCTGTAATTATTTGAGACTCCTCTCTTCTTCCAGTAAGGAGATAGCAAGGGGGAAGGGGCCTCATTTATAATTATTCACATTACTCAAAAACTAATCAAGTAAATGGAACCAAATTTGGCATAGGAGGGTATTTGGGTACGACAAATGTTTTTTATGATTATTTGACACCCCTCCCTCCTTCCAATGGGAAAAAAAGAAGAGGAAGGGGGACTCCATAATTTTTTTTGTATATCTGAAGAAAAAATCGAGCAAATGGAATCAAGCAGATCATAACAAATTTGGAAGGGGAGAGTATTTAGATAAGAAATGTGCCATATGCAATACGTTTTTTCATCATTCAAGAGCTTACCAAATAGAGTTAGTTGCCCTACTTTGGACCCTTAAAGTGGTGATTTATATAAATCCATGTTATTCTCATATAAGGACGGGTGATTTGTGGGTTTTAGAAAACCTATTCTAAGTTAATGGTCCTATCTGCAAGTTTCAATAAATTTATCCTTGGTTTTGCCGTTTTTGATTGATTTACAAAGATATGAATGATCAAAATTTCCTACTTTGAACCTATTGTTCTTGTTTTGGTACTGGACTTGTGCCCTTTATTGGACCTTGATCTAAATTGCCAGTGAGAATTTAGATTCTTCGAAAAAATATTAAAAACTGAAAAAAAATACCATGAACTAATATTAGAGGTTTTTAACGATTCAAATCAACACCTTAATTTCTGTTACGAATATTTATAACTTTTTCCTCATCAGCACATTTATCAGCAGCATAAAGTTTTTTTTGTAGAGATGTACCAAATATTCGGCTGGCAAAATACCGCCCAAAAATCGTAAGGCCGAATAGTTGAGCTTAGTATTCGGCCGAAGAGGCCGAATAATTTTTTTTAAAATTCATTCAATAACATAATTGTAAAAAAATTTCAAATGATTTTGGATCATTTAAAAATATCCAAAGTAATGTTGAAAAAGCTATACTTTCAGAAAAACATCTTAGGTGTATCTGTATATCTTGCACTGTACATAAATAGCTTTATACTTTGATTATCGTGCATTCCAGATTTATTATATTTATATCTAGGTTTGCCCATAAATCCTAAAAAGAATTCAAGATAATTCAAAACTAGCCTAGATTCTCAGATATTCTTAAGAACTTCCCGAAATTTGCCCGGTTTATTCAAATAATTTGCTTAATAAAAAAAAACTCAAATTTCTCTATAACTTTTTTTAGATTTTATGTTCAAAAACACTTTAAAAAAAATTCAAAATGAACATGAATTTTTATTTAATCCTTAGATAAGATTTTAACACAATGCTACTTTGATTCAACGAAAACTTTAAATTCCAAGTAATTTTCTTTCCCTTTTTTTTAAACATATCTTTATTCGTACCAATTCATCATTACATTTATATTACACTAGCTGATCCCGTACGAACTTCGTTTCGCTTTAATTCATTGGTACGTCAAAATGAGTTTAGAAAATGAATTCGAAACATTCTTTTGAAAATTTTGGGGAAAAAATTCAACCGTATTTAAAGTCGCTACTATAACTATTACTTGAAATTCAAATTACACAGTTGATTGGATTTTTATTAAAATTTATGTGAGAGTGTTTTCTTCTCGATCGGTTGCAAAGTCTAGACATTATGGCAGAAACATGTACTATTTGTTTGTGTGCACGACTCTTTTGCTTGACCTTCACACTTAAATTGGTATCAATTAACTGCCTCCAACAAAATTATTGCACAAAACACTGAACATTCAATGAAACCCTCTTTTTTTGTCTCATGGCCCGAAATTCGAAAATTGAAACCAATTTTACGTTCCTCAAAACTCCCTTGTGCCATTTTTTCTTTTCAAATTATATGTAAAATAACGTCAGGAACTTGAAAACAGTGAACAGTGAATATAGACGCCCTTTTCGCCGACCCTTGACACGGAACGTGCCTAGAGTCCACCTAGAGTCAATTGCTCATAGTTTATAACCCTCATCTGAACATTTTTATCTCAATCCGATGCATGATCACGACAATATCGCGAAAACAGTGAGCAACTAACATGAACAGTCTTTTTTTGACCACGATTCAAAACTTGACACCTGAAATCAATTATCTTTTCTGTTAAACTCCCATGTGTCAATTTTCATTACAATTCTATGCTCAATCAAGAGGATATCGTAAAAACAGTGAACAGATAGTAACCCGTTTTGCCGACCCCTGAGTCAAGATTTGAAACCTGAAAGCAAAAGAGCGTCCCTAAAAACTCCTATGTGGCAATTTTCATCTCAATCCAATGTAGAATAACGTCAATATCGCAAAAACATTAAAGTTGGGTATGGACGACTCCTTCAGCCGACTTCTGATCCGCAATTCGAAACTTGAAATCGATTGCTCGTCCCTCAAAACACTCATGTGCTAATTTTCATCACAATCTGGTGTTTAATAACGCCAATATCGCAAAAACATTAATCAGTTGATATGGACGACCCCTTTGGCCGACCCCTGACCCAAAATTTGATAACTGTAATCGATTGCTCGTCTCTCAAAACACTCATGAGCAAATTTTCATCACAATTCAATGTAAAATAAAGCCAATATCGCAAAAACATTAATCAGTGGATATGGACGACCCCTTTGGCCGACCCCTGATCCTAAATTTGATAACTGTAATCGATTGCTCGTCTCTCAAAACACTCATGTGCAAATTTTCATCACAATCTGATGTATAATAACGCCAATATCGCAAAAACATTAATCAGTGGATATGGACGACCCCTTTGGCCGACCCCTGATCCTAAATTTGATAACTGTAATCGGTTGCTCGTCTCTCAAAACACTCATGTGCAAATTTTCATCACAATCCGACGGAAAATAACGCCAATAACGTGAAAACAATATTTGTCTTGTATGGACGACCCCCTTCAGAAGGGGTCGTCCAAAAATCTAAAAACATTTTTCATCATTCCTGGTCCTAATGAGCATCCATGCCAAATTTCAGATCTCTAGCTCTTAAGGCGGCTGAGTCTATAGAGGACAAACAAACAAACAAACAAACAAACAAACAAACAAACAAACATACAGATAATTGCTTTTTATATATATAGATTACTAGCTGATCCCGTACGAACTTCGTTTCGCTTTAATTCATTGGTACGTCAAAATGAGTTTAGAAAATGAATTCGAAACATTCTTTTGAAAATTTTGGGGAAAAAATTCAACCGTATTTAAAGTCGCTACTATAACTATTACTTGAAATTCAAATTACACAGTTGATTGGATTTTTATTAAAATTTATGTGAGAGTGTTTTCTTCTCGATCGGTTGCAAAGTCTAGACATTATGGCAGAAACATGTACTATTTGTTTGTGTGCACGACTCTTTTGCTTGACCTTCACACTTAAATTGGTATCAATTAACTGCCTCCAACAAAATTATTGCACAAAACACTGAACATTCAATGAAACCCTCTTTTTTTTGTCTCATGGCCCGAAATTCGAAAATTGAAACCAATTTTACGTTCCTCAAAACTCCCTTGTGCCATTTTTTCTTTTCAAATTATATGTAAAATAACGTCAGGAACTTGAAAACAGTGAACAGTGAATATAGACGCCCTTTTCGCCGACCCTTGACACGGAACGTGCCTAGAGTCCACCTAGAGTCAATTGCTCATAGTTTATAACCCTCATCTGAACATTTTTATCTCAATCCGATGCATGATCACGACAATATCGCGAAAACAGTGAGCAACTAACATGAACAGTCTTTTTTTGACCACGATTCAAAACTTGACACCTGAAATCAATTATCTTTTCTGTTAAACTCCCATGTGTCAATTTTCATTACAATTCTATGCTCAATCAAGAGGATATCGTAAAAACAGTGAACAGATAGTAACCCGTTTTGCCGACCCCTGAGTCAAGATTTGAAACCTGAAAGCAAAAGAGCGTCCCTAAAAACTCCTATGTGGCAATTTTCATCTCAATCCAATGTAGAATAACGTCAATATCGCAAAAACATTAAAGTTGGGTATGGACGACTCCTTCAGCCGACTTCTGATCCGCAATTCGAAACTTGAAATCGATTGCTCGTCCCTCAAAACACTCATGTGCTAATTTTCATCACAATCTGGTGTTTAATAACGCCAATATCGCAAAAACATTAATCAGTTGATATGGACGACCCCTTTGGCCGACCCCTGACCCAAAATTTGATAACTGTAATCGATTGCTCGTCTCTCAAAACACTCATGAGCAAATTTTCATCACAATTCAATGTAAAATAAAGCCAATATCGCAAAAACATTAATCAGTGGATATGGACGACCCCTTTGGCCGACCCCTGATCCTAAATTTGATAACTGTAATCGATTGCTCGTCTCTCAAAACACTCATGTGCAAATTTTCATCACAATCTGATGTATAATAACGCCAATATCGCAAAAACATTAATCAGTGGATATGGACGACCCCTTTGGCCGACCCCTGATCCTAAATTTGATAACTGTAATCGGTTGCTCGTCTCTCAAAACACTCATGTGCAAATTTTCATCACAATCCGACGGAAAATAACGCCAATAACGTGAAAACAATATTTGTCTTGTATGGACGACCCCCTTCAGAAGGGGTCGTCCAAAAATCTAAAAACATTTTTCATCATTCCTGGTCCTAATGAGCATCCATGCCAAATTTCAGATCTCTAGCTCTTAAGGCGGCTGAGTCTATAGAGGACAAACAAACAAACAAACAAACAAACAAACATACAGATAATTGCTTTTTATATATAGGGGAGAATGAGGATACTTGATCCCTGGGGATACTTGATTCCTTAGCTATATCTCGAAACTGGAATGTCTTACAAAGATCAAATGTTCTAGAAAAATGTGCCAAAATGAGCAAAATAACAATGCTTGTAGTTTGAAATTTTTTAACAAAATAATTGTTTGAGTAATTCAACTTTGTTTGAAAAATTTCACAAAATGTAACTTGAAGATCTTTTTTTATCACTTTAAAATGTTCCTTACACGGGAAAATTATGAAAAAAAATATTTGTTCCAATATATCAATCGTTCGAGCGTAAAATGAACTTCATAATGCCGTATTTTCAAAGCAATGGAAAACTCTTAACTTTTTTCAGAAAAAGTTTTCTAAAATGTTAATTATGGGTACAATTGATCCCCTAGAGTTGGGTACAATTGGTCCCCCTTCCAAACGGCATATTCTTCTTCTGAATTGATCGTTATGATTGCTGATTACGAAATTACTAATATTAAACCAAAAACTAATATTTATCAAACAATTGTCTGAAGAAAAGAGCAAAAATTATTAATTTTCTTATAATTATAAAAAGTAGCGCCTTTAAGTATGCAATGATATTAGCGTTGAGACAAGGTTATAGAATTTCCTTCTTATGTCTGCTATAAATTGTGAAATGAGAACAAACATGACCAAAATAGTCAATTAACATTCTATCTTTGGGTTTTGTTTGATTTTTATACAAGGATTAGGGCTTCCTGAATATAAGATCAAGTCTCCTTCAATAGGGGATCAAGTCTCCCCTAACTTCAGAAAAATCGCATATTTTTTACTCCCACGAAAATGCTTCTAGTTCAACAACGGGTTCAAGTATCGTTCTAATTTTTGGAGCATAGAAACATGAAGTTACAAGCTATCAGAAAATGTCAAAGACGGCGAGTTGCTAAATTTTTCCAAAAAGATATGGTGAAAATAAGAAAAGGGGATCAAGTATCCCCACTCTCCCCTATAGATTACAATAAATTAGGAGTTCTGAACTGTCCAGAGCCCTATAGTTTACTAATCACTAAAGTTTATTTATTCGACTTAAATTTGCTGAGCACAATCAAGTATTTTATTGTAGGAGAACATCCTGTAATGTTAAAAATATTTTAAACTTACAACTAAAAACTAAAACTATCTTTAAATTAAACTAATTGTAGAGAGAACGAATCTCTGCGATGGAAGACTGCATCGATTTGCCTCTGAAATTGGAAATGATTTTGTTGGCCATCTCTTCGATCGATTCAATGCCCGCAACCCGATGAAGATCTTCGGTGCTGTGCCAAGGTGGAAGCCGCAAAATCATTTTCAGAACCTTGTTCTGAATCCTCTGGATGGCTTTCTTCCTCGTCGCGCAGCAGCTAGACCAAATCGGAACTGCTTACATTATCGCTGGTCGGAACACTTGTTTGTAGATCAGAATCTTATTTCGCAGACACAACTTGGATTTCCTGTTGATGAGAGAATAAAGAGATTTAGTGTATTTATTACATTTAGATTGAATATCTTCAATGTGATTTTTAAAAGTAAGATTCCGATCAAGTGTTAGTCCCAAGTACTTCACGTGATCAGACCACTCTAATGAAACCCCATTAAAAGTTACGGAATGCATTTCATTAGGATTTAAAAATTGAGCTCTTGGCTTATGGGGAAATAAAATAAGTTGAGTTTTGGAAGCGTTAGGAGAAATTTTCCACATTTTCAAGTAATTCAAAAAGGAATTCAAATTATGTTGCAATCTACTGCGTACCACCCGTAAATTTCGACCTTTGGCTGAAAGCAAAGTATCGTCAGCAAATAATCTTCTACCTTTTCCTTCTGGTACATCAGGAAGATCAGAAGTAAAAATATTGTATGAAATTGGCCCAAGTATACTACCCTGAGGGACACCAGCTCTAATGGGTGTCCTTTCAGAGCATGAATTATGATAGCTTACTTGTAAGGTTCGGCTAGTCAAATAATTTTGAATAATTTTGGTGAGATATACAGGAAAATCAAATCGAGCTAATTTAGCTACTAAACCTTTGTGCCAAACACTGTCAAAAGCTTTTTCATTATCTGGAAGAGCAACACCAGTTGAATAACCTTCAGATTTGCTAGCGTTAATCATATTAGTTACACTCAAAAGTTGATGTGTAGTAGAATGCCCATGACGAAAACCAAATTGTTCATCAGGGAAAATTGAATTCTGACTAATGTGAATCATCATTCTATTCAAAATAACTCTATCAAATAGTTTACTTAAAGATGGAAGCAAACTAATTGGTCGATAACTTGAAGGCTCTGAAGCACTTTTTCCAGGTTTCAAAATTGGAGTTACTTTGGCATTTTTCCATTTATTTGGAAAATAAGCCAAGTGAAAACATTTATTGAAGATTTTAACTAAAAAAATTAAAGTGCTTTCAGGCAACTTTTTTATAAGAATATAGAAAATCCCATCTTCCCCCGGAGCTGTCATATTTTTAAATTTTCTGAAAATCAATTTAAGTTCATCAATATTTGTCTCACAGGAACTTTCAAATGCATTTTGTTTAGAAAGAATATCATCAAATTTATTTTAGGAACAAAAGATAGTATATGTAGTTCATATTTATCACATAAATGATAGTTTTCCTTTAAAATTAGGCTTGGCATCTCTCTGATTTCTCGAAATGCTTCCCATGTATTGAGCTGTCTATATTCACGATGTCTCTGATGGAAGCATTTTATTTATCGAAAATCAGTATCACTAAAATATGCATCATTAGAAAGTTGGAACTTTTTTTGAAGAACTTTTAACTTTTTAATGGTTTTTTCAAAGACAAAATTCTATTAATCACTGTTAAAACGCTTGTTTTACCTTTAGCGTTAAACCAAATCCATATTTCAACAATATGATCAACAAAATAATTTCCCTGGTTACAATTTTTTAGAAAACATTAAAGTTATAAAAATGTAAAGAAAAAAACTGTAATGCCACAAACAGAATTATCATTATTTCATTTGAAAAATCTAATTAAACTTCTCATCACTGATTGTACTATGACCAGAAATGGTATTCTACCAACTTAGTTATTGATTGTAGAATGTTTAAAAGTTCAGGGTTCACATTAAATATCATATGGTTTGTTCACATTAAATATCAATCTATTTCATGAATTTGTTCAGGATAATCTGAAGTTAGGAGCATTTATGGGATTTTATTATTCCGGATCAAATATCAAATTCTGTTTTTGTCACTCTGGTTTCTCCAAAAATCCCGAAGAGGGGGAATGAACATAGTGTAAAGTATTTTAAAATAAAATTTGATAAATTCTCGAAAATTCAAACAGTTGAAAGTCCGAAAGCCAAGATGGGAATTATATCATCTGTTTTTAACGATTTTTTTTTCAAATTTTCGATCTGAATTATCATGATTTATTAATATTTTTATATATTTGGTGCAATGTAGATTGTATACAGAGTTGTTAAATGCCAACTTATGTCCAATTCTTTTTCCAATTAATTGAAAATTTGAACAAAACCCCCTCTCCCCATCCTTGTAATGTTTCAAATCTAAGTGAAAAAATAAGGTTTTAAAACCTGCTTTACTTAATTTTTTTTTCATTAGCCATCCATAATCTTGAATATGTGTATAATCTGGGCAATTAAATGTAGTCAAAATATTTTAAGCATTTCCAGCTACTGCAATAAATTCTGTTCATGACACGATGATATTTTTTGTTTTCATGAAAGTAAGAAAATAACATTCAGAGATGAACCAGCCTGTGGGTGAAAACCTCTCAAATAAAGACAAACAAAAAATGACATTCCAGGGGAAAGCCAAAAATGTCGAAATCTACAGACAAATGTTTACAGTGTTCCATACTACTAGATAAAAATCCGCGTTAATTAATTTCATCTAGGATTGGAAATAGCAAAACTCTTAGAAAACGAAATGAAAAATTCGCAAAAACTCTGATGACTTAAGATCTGACAACTAGTGAATTGAGATTTCAAATAATAGTATTACATCAAATCAACCACTAAGAACTGTTAAAAGCTAAGTTGATGTTGAGATTTTGCAATCTTCTTTTTCCTTTTGATCGAAAAAAACATCAATGGAAGGCATTAGGTTCTGTTCGTGTACTTTTGAAAAAAATGAACAATTTTGAATTTTCGCTTTAAAACTAAAATTCGACCACATTTTTACATACACGAATGCCTTCAAAAACGCTAACTTTTGCAATCAAACATGAAAAAATGGTAGAAATTTAGTTTTGGTTTTGCATATTGTGGAACCCGTGTCTATGAAGTATGAAAATCTTCAGAAATCATCAAAAGGAATGAAAGATTTTCAACAAAGATATTTCAGGAGGATTATTAAAAACTTGGGATTAAATGTAACGAGAAAGTAAAATTTGTTGCCTAGTACCAAAAATACTTGTTCATGAAGTTCTCGCTCAAAGTATATAAAATTTTTTTTTTTTAAAGGTGCAGACTTTTTTTTCATAATAAAACACCATAAATGCTCTTTACTTCTGACGACCCTGAACAAATTTTGTAAAAGATTTTTTTTAATGTAAATAACCATCCTAAACATTTAAACATTCTAATATCAATAACCTAGTTGGTAGAATACTATTTCTGATCTTGGTACAATTAGTGACGAGAAGTTTTATTAGATTATTCAAAATAAATCATTCTGTTTGGGATATTACAATTCTTTTTTCTCAAGTTCTATTACTTTGATGTTTTCTACAAAGTTGTAGCCAGAGAATTTTCCTTTGTGATAATGAAATATGGAGTTGGTTTAACGCTAAACGTAGAACAAGCGTTTTTAACAGTGATTAGTAGGATTTTGTCTTTGGAGAATCCATTAAAAAGGTTTTAAAAATCTTCAAAAAAATTAAATGTTTTACACCCCCGATGGATTATTTCAAATTTGGGCTCAAATAAAAGGCGAAAGTCCCGGATTTCGAATGGTGTAAAAATAAGCGATGCAAATTTTTGAAAAATAAAGTCTTCTCCCAGAGACACTGTGATTATACAACTAAAAAGAAAGAACTTTATAAAAAACTTTGAAAATTTTATTCGAATAATTTTTTATGGCCAATAGCGGTATAATAGAATAAAGGAAGAATAAGAGTTCAATATTTGCCTAAGAGTGTCTTGAATCTGTGCAAACAAAATGAGTTGTTCCCGATGTTCGGCTTTTTAGGACTAAAGTAGGCTCTAGGTCCAAAGTAGGAACACTCATCCTAAATGAAAAAAAAAATTTACAGCGCAGAGTATTATACGAGCATTACAAATGATTCTATGGTTATTTGAAACCCCTTTCCTCCTTTCAGGGAATAAGAAAGTGAGAGTGGAGTTCTGCAAATAGAGAAAATTTTTACAGAAAAAAAGTATTTAAGTACAGAAAAAGTTCCTAATTTTTTGTTGGAAGGAGGGGAGGGATTCCATACAGTGTAGAGATGGGGATGGGGGATGGGAGCTCTTCGTATGGTTTGAAAAACAGTCTATCAAAAGAAATGAAACGTGTAAGGCACCTCCTTCTTTCAGAGGAGCAACAGGAAGAAGGAGAGGGAGGCTCTTATATTTGGTTTTGTATAAGAGCGAAAACTCATCAAGCAAATGGGGCCAAATGTGATATTTATTTCCCTCTTCCCACTTTGGAAGGGTAAGGCAAATAAAAACCAATTCTTAGTTTTTGTTTTAAAATAATGATTAAAAAACACATTTTCAATCACGTTTTGAAATAAAAATTTAAAAAATGTGCAAGTCTTTTTTCAAGTTGCAGCTCTCGTTGTGAAGATATTGAAATGTTATTTGAGAAGATTAACAAATAAATCAAAGATATTTTCACACATTTGATTGATTTTTGGAAGGTGTAGCATAGCACATCGATTCAGCTAGTGTCCACTAAAATGTAACATTCTCACAAACTCGACGAATATATTAATCAATATAAGTTTGAGAAAACATGACTCAGAGAGTTTTGATCAATACTAATGCCCGTTAGCTGTCAACGGATACTTATGTTTTTGGTTGTCACAACTGTCACTTTGATCTTAAATGCCCTTGTTTTTTTTAAGATTAAAATTAAATCTACAATCTTTAATTTTAATTTATCAAAACTGATATCGCTGCCAGTTTTCGATTATCTGGTGTGAATTTTTCCAGGCCTTTATCCATATTTATCAACTTACCTTCCCATGAATGGCAGCTGCTGTAGTTTATTGCTGATTCACTTCCCGCTTATAAATAATGCAGAAAATTTTGGGCTGGCTGAGATTGCAATTTACTGACCAAATCGCTCCAGTTTAAGCGCACCCGAACCTTGCCCGTGTTGATGTTATCTTTTTTTTCTCTGTTTTTATTCTTCATGCTACGTTTACCGGGAGAAAAATCACCTAAAGCTCTTAGGCACTAGAGGGCCTACCGGAACCGTTGCTGGCCTTCCAGCAGATACACCATATCGGGGGTCGCTCCTGCTTGCCATGAGAAAACATAATACACGACATTATAATTAAAATTGATGGCCCCATTCGGAGCAAAATTGTGCCGAACCGAGCGGACCAAGATGGCGAATCACACCCGCTACCGGAATCACTCTCTGGAGCCACCACTCAGTATCACTGGGACAAAGCTCATACAACCAAACTGGGTAGGTGGTATATTCATCCGAACTCGACCAGGTGCCGAGCTTGGATTGTAGAGAACAGAAAAAAAAAATCAGAAACACACGGATAATTCCGGCGTAGAGAGGCTCCTTAAACACCCGCAGGCACAATGAAAAGCTGTTGGCTCACAAAACATATGAATTCCATTTTACGAGCGGTGATTACAATCTGGAGGGCTTCCGGGAGCGTTTTGTGCAACAAATAATCCGTGCCACGGACTCAAGATTGTTTGCTAGTACCATGTTACGCAACATTTCGCCTCAATAACGAACGAGTAGCTTTAAGTTGCAACCAATTTTATTGCCCTAAAAGCCTGAATTGGTCACGCAATATCCCGGAGAAGAATAAAAAACACACGCAATGTACCATCAAAATCAATCTTCCTTTCCGAGCTCGAGTTCTTGAAGATGAAAGGAACCGGAAAAAAGATACGACGATCCCCGTTGCTCACTATCACGAACCGGTAGAAAAAATACAAATTTAATGATGTGTCTGGTTCGGCAAATTTGCGCAACTTGGGCATGCCATCGTAAATCCGACTAAATTTGGTTCATTGCAGGCTAGCTGGCACAAGCACGCACCTTCTCTCCTTTTTATTTGAAGTTATGTTTCGTGAATCACTTGTTAGCCATGTAGGATGTTAACGCCTTCCATTGGAGGATGGTATCAAAGCGGATATTTTCATTCGCCAACAATAACAATAAAGTGGATATTTTTTTCCCCAATTTTTCACTATTTGATATGAAACATTTATGTTCCAATTCTTTCAAAATACATCTTCAAAAATTTAAGGGGGTCAGTAAATAAAACGGAATAAAACATTGGGTTTTCGGATGCATCCCAATAGCTCGGAGGTAGTAACATGACGTTAATTCCAAGTCTTATCAGCTTTTTGTCACCTATCAGAATCTTCTTTTGATTGGCTTATGCTTGACATATGCTATCCGGTCAGTCACTTTCTCTCTCTCTTGATCCCATAGTGTTTCGAAGAACCGGCTTATGTTGTAATACCATACGCATACATTATCGATCCAATCGGTGATTCCTACCAGGTTTTTTCTCAACTCCTATAAAAAGGTAGTAGATAGGTTTGTTCTTTGTTCCGTCGCTAAGCCTTACCTTGGTCATTGGGATCGAACTCGGCTTCCAGCTCCTCCTTGGTTGGTTCCCGTTCCTGTTCCGGTTGCTGCTGCTGTGCTGCACTTCCGTTAACACCGTCTCCTTGTTTCATCTTTTTGTCCTTTCGCACCTGGTGGCCCCGGAACGCTGCCTGGATTTTGGTGGCTGCTGCCTCGACTGCAAAGTGGAACAGAGAGAGAGAGATAGGGGGAAAATTGAATCAAAAATTAGTTCATTCCCATCGGCTTATGATAGGCTGTTACTTGATGTTTTCTCGATACAGGTACTTATCGGATTGTTAGGAAGTGGTTCTCAAATTTTGTAATAAAAATTTGTTATAAACTTATTAGAGGTTTTAGAATGGTAATTTTTAAGTTCCAAAAGTTCCTATACTGATAACAAATGATTTCCACAGTTTATTAAAAAATTCTTGGTACCTCTTCTTAATGAAATATACAACAAACAAAGTCAAACATAATAAACAGAACATATGAAAACTCCACAATCAAGCTTTTGCTGATGATATTATTGTTTTTGATTTACAAAACGTTAGAATCAAGGGAAAGCTAAAAATCGTATTTAACATAAAAAAAAAAAATGCTTTTCCGTTTTCTTTTCAAGAAAAAATAATTCTGCCACAGATCGTGGCCTAGAGGATAGCGTTCAAGTCTTCTAAGCCAGAGGTCATGAGATCAAATCTTGGCCACGGCATACAGTAGATACTCTTTCTGTGGGGTGATGGTATAGCATTTGTTAAATGCTAGCCATCATGTCCTTGAAAGATGTACGCCTTAGTTGAGTTGAGTTTGAATTACGTCTCTTCAAAGAAACATCAAAAAAGTTTCACTGGGATGTGTGTATTTGATTTTCTTTTAAAAAAAGCTGGTGCAGTTAGAAAAAAATAACTAAGGTACAATAAGAAGAATATACAGATTTTAAAATAAATATTCGACTTCGAAATTCAAAACCAAATCAAGAAACTAAATGTAAAATCTTCTTCATAGAAACCGTTTCATAAAAGAAATAAAATGATTCGAGTCAGGATAAAGATTTAAAGTCGAATTGAAGTTCTTAATTCTTATGTTGAAGGAATAATTCCAATAAACCAAGAAACAATTTCCAACATTCACAAAATTTCAATGCTCAAAATAAAAATAAACTGGAATAAAAAAATGATAATCTTTAATCTGGAGTTATATGAAAGTCACACATAATGTAATACTCT
This sequence comes from Uranotaenia lowii, assembly GCF_029784155.1. NCBI lineage: Eukaryota > Metazoa > Arthropoda > Insecta > Diptera > Culicidae > Uranotaenia > Uranotaenia lowii. The sequence continues at coordinate 319,429,915 of NC_073692.1, forward strand.
ACACTTATATATTTGAACTAGAAATTAAAAAGTCTACTAAGTAGTCAGAATCCTTACTCATACATACATCAAAATTTGGTTTCATGCTCGGAATTTTTTTTAATGGAGACTGTTTGGAATATTGCATTATTCTGATTTTAAAAGAAAAATTCAAAGGTTAAAACCATTAATTGATATTTTCATTTGATTCTAGATTGAAGTTGCTGAATAAAATGATAAGTTCAGTGCAGTTTAGCTCTACGTTTGAGATTGGATTGCCGATTGTTTAAAAAATCGAAATTAAAAGCAAATTTCTGATGACTTGGTAAAATTTCAATTAATATAATTTATCTTAAATTAAAAACAAATTTCAGAATTAGATTCAAAATCCTGAATGAAACAAAAGTTCACTTCATTTTGAACTTGAATTTTTCTACATTTTAGTTGAGAATTCGTTATTTAAATCAGATCAACGGTTGAGAATTGGAAACTCAATTTTTAAATTCATTATCCAAAGTTGTCATATTTTAGGGATCAGAATTGAACATGTTTTTTGTGAATACTAATTCTTATTTCGCAATCAGATTCCAATAAATGTTTGAATTCATATTCAGATCATAGGTTCAGAATTCGGATTCAACCTAGGGTGGCCCTTGTTTTCCAACTTCTTTGGAACCAACTTCTCACCCCACAATCTTGATCAATGATAAAAAAAATACTGGAAAAGTTGAGTTCCACAGTTTTAACTCAAAGGCAGCCTCAAAGACCTACAAATTTGTATGGATTTTTTTATGGAAAAAGTGGAAATTTTCGATAACAAAAAAAAATCGTTTTTAATTCTGACAATACTGCGGAGCAACACAAACTTTATGACGTAGAGATTCTAATGCGAGGAACAATTTTGTACAACACTTTAAACACGTTTTGACGTACGTAAAAAAAAGTTACAGGGATTTCAAGCTAGTTTTTAATATATTTCCATATCCAATCAGTGGATCAACAAAAAAAAAAAGGCCGGGATCTATTTTATAACTTACCTTAAATGTTAGCTGTCTTTGATATTTTAAAATATTGTAATATTGATAAACTTTTTCAAAATTTAAACTACAGTCCTACAGTGGTGCCAGATATAAAATATATTTCTGTTGAGTGAAGATTTTCACAGCGCGGCTCTAATATGTTTGAAAAGATGTGATAACTCATTGAGAACAAGCAAATGTTAATAACTCAAATTGTCTTTTAGTACCTACTTATGACATGTTTTTTTTTCCGCTAAATATGTGGATAACAACGTTTAACTAGTAATTGTAGTACCTAATCATTGTCTCTAAATAGTTAAATGTTTTCCACTCAGAACTTTCGTATTTTTGGAACTCAATGTTGATTTTCAATAATTTAACGTTAATTCAAAGACATTTGAAATGTGATTCAAAAAATCAAATTTGTTGATATTTGGTGTCCTTGGAGTCTTCTTTAGTTTAATTTAAATTAAGTAAATTATGTCGTAAATTTCTTCGTCATATCTTTTAATTGATGTTTTGAATTTTTTAAACTCGTTGAAAATGTAGGTACCGTAATTCGGGGTAAGATTGAACACGTTTTTTAAAATTTTCGATTATATTTTCTCTTAAGGAGAATGTGGTATATTTCATATTTTTAAAACCAGTACTGGACTCCTAAGAACGTAAAACTTGGCTGCAGAAATTAATCAGACTAGGGTGGGTGTACCCTCCTCCGTCGTATCCCTCTGATTCGTCGCAATTCATGAATGCATGTTTTAGAGCCGAAAAATCACTTTTCACTTTAATTGGTTACTTCACATGATAAACTTAAGCTTGTGAATTTATTTTCTATCACAAATTTGTCACTTGTAAAACTATTTCTTAATTTATTTGATATTGAAATCACGAAGTGATTTGAATTATTGACGCACTCCGCCATATTGAAAAACGAACTTAGTGATCCCCCCAACGTGTTTCTTTGTTTTATCGCTTCCTGTCAATGTATATAACGATCAAAATCATAAAACTCGACAGAAAAGTGTTGAAATAAAATTCGAAAAATGATTTTAAACTAATCTGAACTATATAAATTTGTCAATATTCGATTGAAATCGAATCGCTCGGGCCCCATAATTCGTCGTAATTTTGCGACAGGAATAGGAAACCGTTTTGCAAGAATTGGAATTAGACCGTTTCATTTTTACTATTTTTTGCTGAACACAGTCGGACTCATAGAGAATGGGCATAATGGATTTAAAGGTAATCACAACACAATACAGTAATTTTGTTTATTTTGAAGCTAGGAACTTGATGCGCTGGGAGATAAGTGCAAAAAGTCTATTTATATTAATAAATTACTTGAATGTATTCAGCATTGCTTATAATGCATCCGTTCAAATGAACAAAGAATTGATGGATTTTATTGCTAAGTTATTGGTGTTTTACAAATTATTTACTAACAGTATCGTGCATAATTAAATAGACGTTTGGGTGCACGCAAGAATATCTCCAACTTTCACATTTCTAACATTCAACTCCAATGACATTGTTTCTTCAAAATTATTTCATATTTTAAGATTCGATTATTTTTGGTTCTATTATCTGATGACACTAAACCTTTCTCAAGTGTTTGAAACATGAGATACATCAATTATTTGAAAATTAGACTTTTTAAACTTCTTGCATTCAAACTGCAATATCTCACATACGAACAAACGCTTTGCTCTACAGAATGGTCACTGAGAGATTCTTGAAAACTAAAACCAAAACTTCTCCAGTTTTCAGAAATTATCTAAATGGGGATCAACTTGAGGAAAAAATTTCAATTCCTGGACCAAAAATCTCGATTTTTATTGAATCTTTACGATGCATGGAAAAACGATGAAACAAATTCCCGTTGAAGGTCAAAACGACAAGAGAATTTGGATGAATGGATCATTTAAACTTTGAAATAAGAGTTCATGATTCTCTGGTTTAGATCTCATTACAAGTTTGGATAAAAAATCGGTAGATAATCGGTACCTACTTATTTTCGTTTAAAAACCGATTTCATCTCTATTTCGAATTTGATGTTTGAACAGTCATAAAAGATACAAAACACCTTCTGAACATCTGTGTTTCTTAGTTAAGATTTCTTCGCGGTCCAAAAAAAACAACATCGCTATCCTTGAAGTGTTAAGGCCGAACAACAATTAAAATCGATAGATGGACAATGAGGCTGCATAAAATAAGGGGCTAAATTTTTTATCATTACTTATAAAATTTCAACTACAAAAAAAAAAAGAAATTTTGCCTTCATTCAATTCCCTAGAACCTCGCACTATTCCTCTGTTATTTTTATCAAAGACAACATCAAATCTATACATTTACTTAGGAAAAAAGTTGAACTCTCATATAAATCAATTTATTGCTTCTAAGCGCTTTGATTTTATCAGAAAGTGTGTTTGTTTGCGAGACTTAGAAAAAATAGAAATTTCAAGATTTTAAAATTACATTTTTACTTTCATTTGAAATTTTCAGAAATAAACCAAATTTGAGTTTCTAATTTGAAACTCAACTCATCAGTTTTTAAACGTAGAAAAAAGTTTTGAGATATTTGAACTTTAGACTTAGTTATTGATGATTTTCTGGAAAAAAAATCATGTTAATCGAAGTTACCCCGGTGATCGATGTTACCCCGTTTTACGGTAATGTACCTATAGAAAGTCGGAAAAACTTGCAATGTCTGAAGAGTGTCAAAGTAGTTTTAAGGCATTTGAACTGCTTTGGCTTTTAGAAACTACTTTTTATCAGATTTATTTTAAAGCTATTAATCCCGACCATAAACAAAAAAAAAAACAAAGGATCTAAAGATTGTTCTGCAAAACAACAGTTCCTTCAAATTCCTGTTACATCTATATGACGAATCTTCAAGAATGTTTTTTCATGTCAAGAGTGAATCCCTTGAATTTGATGAAAATATTGAACAGTGAGAAAATTTGGACCACAATTCCAAAAAGTCGAAGCCAAAGGCTAGAAGGCTTGAAATACTTCTTAAATTACCTTTTTTCAGAAATTCAAATCAGCCATCGGGTTAGATTTGAGACATTTCAATTACTTATAATTTCGCCCTTAAAACCCTTAAAAACTGTTATTATCTACTTTGTAAAAATTAATTTGATCGAAAAAGTTTTTCAGTTGAAATGTTGTTGGTAAACATTTAAATGTGATGTGAATTTATCATGAAGATTAAAGAAATGCTACAGAAGTTACATTCTCTACAAATTATCACACTTTCACGAAAAAGGTATTTTAATCAATCAACTTTTTAAAAGATAAGTTCTTAAACAAAACTGCATATCTTAAGCATAAACCAGTCAAACGGTCTGAAGTTTTGGGCGTTGTTGAGTGCATTCTTAAGCTTAAAATTTATATTCATTTTGTTAAAATCAATCAATTTCCAATTGACATAAATAAATTATTTTATGGAATGACATTTTGTTCATAGGGGTAAGGAGGGCAAACAGATTGTGTCCGTTTACCTTTTTATCTGAAAAATAGTCCTATTTAAGTGTTAAAGAACCTTTTAGTTCGTATTATGGACTGACTTAAAATTTCATGTTGCAAGAACATACGTTTTGTGCATTGGACGGTCTATTGGGACGACCCCCTTTAAATGGATCTAAATATCTCCAAAATGGATTGCATTTGAACTAGAAGTTCTAGTAATTAGCTTCCGTTCCAAATATCAGCTCAATAGACAACATGTTAACTGAGCTTTTAGAAGCCTTTGCCTATGCATCTATTGGGCACAGACAACCTGTTTTAAATATTTTTTTTTAAATTTTGATGTCAAACGTGTGTATGTTAAAAACTATTCTTTTGATCGAAAAACTTTCTATGGAGGAAATGAAGGTGTTAGTATGAAATTTAATGTAAAAATATAAAACAAAATATTTATCAATGATTTCAAGAAATACTCTTACTTTTTTATAAAATCTCTTTTAAATCTTTGTACATGACTTAAAACATGTATTGATCTATTATTTTTACCATAGAAGCAAAACCTTTGCAAAATCATGATATTGCACACAAACTCACCATAAAAAAACAATTGTAATCTGGCTGGAACCTTTTCATGAGCAGGCATCTCGAAAAATTGGATCTCTTAAATCCGGTTTTAACATAAATTTCTATGTACATCAGAACACATCTGTCACATTGCGTAAAAATCGGTTGCACAGATTGCGATCTATTTAACTGCTCACTGCTCACTCACACTTCAACAAAATAAGCATTCAAAAATCACGTTTTGATCTCATAAGAATTATATTAGATGAGCACATGAGTTAATAAATCAACGAACATGAAAGCGCACAAACGTTGTCCAGAGCAACAGTTATTGACTTTTAAAATGGACGACAGTTTTTCTGGAAGCTTCAAAAATTGAGTTAATGTATCTATCACAATTTAAAAATTGCAAAATTTAACTGTGGAATGGAAATGGTTTGTAGAGTGTCTGAAAATGATAATTTTTTCTAATTTCAAAATCTTTGATGTTTTTTAAACTTTGACATAAAAAATCAGTGTTTTTTTTTTAATTTTAAGATAGAGATTGAGATTTGCAGGTTTTAAAGTAAGTTTTGAAATGCAAAATGCAAAAAAGATGTTTGTTGAATGTTGTTTTTTAAGGTTTCTATGATAGCTTTCTATAGTATAACTAATTTGCCACTTTTAAATAAAATTATCTTGGTCTTGTTCTATCAATGACCAGTGTTCGGCATCGCTTACTGAAAAGTTAGCGGCGCCAATAAGATCGCTACCTCGGTCAAAGTTAGCGGTCGCTAATTAAAACCGCTGAATGATGCGTAAAAGTTATCGATCTATAATAAAGCGCTAATCGCTAATCGATAGTAGACAGTTTTGAAAAAGATAAGCAAAACACAAATTTTGCAGCCTTCTTTAATTATAATATTGACTAGAAAAATGGTTAAAGAATATTTATAGGGGCAGTTTTCAAACTTATTTTGTGATATTTCTGTCCATATCAGTTGTCCACTTTTAGTTTTTTAGCGTATTTGGTGGAAAGTTAAAGGAAAAACTTTTGAAACAAAATTTTCAAATTATTCACCTGTTTATCATTTTTTTACATCAGTTGCAAATGCAAATATTCTCTTTAGGTAGATGTTTTTTTTTGCCCGAAATAGTTTTCATCTTTTTTTGCATTAATACTCATAAGATTGATTGATTTATTGGTTTTTTGTTCTGGAAATTTCATTTTTTCACAACTTTTTCGTATCTTTTATATTCAAAGAAGACTTATGATTCAAATTCAAGTGAAAGCAATTCAAAAAGACGCTTTTTACTATGATTCCAGTCGAAATCGAGATCGAATAGCTTCTGAAATCAATCTATAAGGAAAATTTTAAAAACCTGATCGGATTCAAATTTTTTAATCTGAATAATGCCGAATTTATGATCTTGGCCAAATTAACACTTCAAAGAGGTAGCGTTCTTCAGTTAGCGGAACTAAAAATTAGCGAAACTTTCTTATCCGCTAGCTGAAGAAAAATTTAGCGAGAAAATTAATTCGCTAACCGAAAGTTAGCGGACTAATTTGCGATTAGCGGATTAGCGTTTTTGTGCCGGACACTGTCAATGACTCAAGATTCCTGCAGGTCTATCTGATAGACCTAGACCAACTTTATCATATTATTTGGCTAAAATGTTAACCAAATAAGTAGTTAAATTTTCACCCATGCTTCTAAAACGTAGCTGTACATTAGAGTGGTAATGGATGTATAGGGGAAAAAAATTAATCAATATTGCACAAGCGAACGACAGACAGAAGGAGTTAATTCCGGTTTGATAACAATCTTTATTATCGATTCAGATGTTGTTGAGGATTCAGGGGGTAGCTTACCGGGTTCAAATTGATCGGAGGCTTTACCATTTGCTGCTTCCGTGGCACAGCAATGAACAGCAACAGCAGCGGGTACACCTCGGGAGAGTCAATCAATTAGCGCTATTGACTCGGTTTGTTGCGCGCTTCTCCACTGGCTAACAGGTTGGGCGGAAGGTTTTTGTGTGCACTTAATCAGTCCACAATTCGTCGCACAGCACAGTATCCGTCGTTCCGGTTTTCGGATGTGAATTAGAACGCACTAATAGACGACCGACTTACAAAAAAAACACCACTTTATTACTTCTACAAACTCGACCGACAAAACAAACAATCAAAGTACGGACTAGATGTTGCCGCCACGAGATTTATTTTCTACTGGTTTATGCTGACTTGTTGTTGTTGCATCAGCTGGTTGGTGAGTTACCGTTTCAAAACAGTTCATCCGGTAACTCACTGCTATGCTATTTCTTATACTAGGATGGTTCATTTTTTACATTTTACAATAAATAGAAAATAATTATAGAAATTTTACACATAACAATTAATTAATTTAAGGTTGCAAATATTGTTACTTTTCGTTTCGGTATTAGGTTTGGTAACAAACATTCCGGCCACCTTGAAATGGCACGGACATTTCAACATAAATTTCGGTGACATTGGGGAGCCTTCATCTGTTTCCTTTATCTTCGGCTGCGTGGACCAACGAGACGCATCATGGCACCAGGGGAGCAGGAGGAGCGATTGGTACTGGGCGGTACGGACACCATCTGGAGCTTTGCTTTCTGGAACAAAGAGGAACCCAGTAGACCAACAAACATAAAATAAAATGATTGGAACCGCAATCACCTGGTGCTAATGGTTTTCATACAGGAGCTAACTTAGAGTGTAGCTCTACTCATATAAGCTGCGACCACCGACTACTGCTATCAATAAGCCAGTGCTAGGAATCCGATGGGAGGAGATGTCCACCACACGAAGCCGGAAATGATGAAGTGCGACCACACTTGGAGCGTTGATTTCTGCGGAGCAAGAAGGAACCCAGTAGCCCAACAAACAAAATAAGGGGGTATTGGAATTGCAATCACCTGATTTTCAAAATTGATATACAGGAGCTAACTTAGAGTGTAGCTCTACTCATTCAGGCTGCAATCTGCGACTACTGGATCTGGGAGGTCCGCAATATACAGGCGGAGACGACGACAAGTGGTTCTGGGAAGCAAAAGGGAACCAAGTAGACCAACAAACAACCTTTAAAAATATTGGAACCGCAATCACCTGATCCATGAAATTTCGTACAGGAGCTGTCTTAGAGTGCAGCTCTACTCATTGGTTGTTTTCAGGAACTGCGGTGACCGGTTCTCCAACGGGCTGCTCATCAGCTGGATTGGGTTCGGGTTGTTCTGGTACGGGTAACAGAGCAAGTTTGTTGACACACCTGGAAACGACATCTCGCTTCGCAGTGCGTAAGGTGACCACTCGTACGACGCCGTCTTTCCCAGGATGAACGGCTGTGATGATCCCTAGTGGCCATTGGGCTGGCGGAAGCAGATCGTCTTGGATGATCACCATTTGGTTGGGCTGGATTACAGTTGATGGTCTACGGTGCTTGGTGGCTCGGGCTTGAAGCTGCTGCAGATATTCTGGGTACCATCTACGCCAGATTCGTTGGAACCGTTTCTGCGTGAGCTTCCAATGCGACAGTTGATTGTCCGGAACAGTTGCGACGTCTTCTTCGGGTGGAGATCGCAGGCTTTCACCGACAAGGAAATGTCCAGGTGTCAGGGCTTCTAACTCGTCGGATTCGGTTGGCATCGGAATCAAGGGTCTGGAGTTCAGACACATCTCCACCTCGGCTAGTAACGTCGTCATGTCTTCGTAGGAAATGTTGGAGTGGCCTATTTCTCTCAATAGATGGTGCTTCGCTGATTTCACTGCTGCTTCCCATAGACCTCCGAAATGGGGCGATCGAGGTGGTATGAAATGCCACGCAACTCCAGATTCTGCACACCAATCCAGGATGTTCTTGCGTCCTCCGTGTTCGGTTTTCAGCATCTGGTAAATTCTGTGCAACTCGTTGTTTGCACCTCGGAACGCAGTGCCATTGTCGCTGTGGATCTCGTGGGGAAAGTTTCGGCGGGCAGAAAATCGGCGAAGAGCAGCGATGAAGGCCGGCGTGGAGAGATCAGACACCAACTCGATGTGAACGGCACGTGTGGTAAAGCAAACGAAGATGCAAACGTATGCCTTCGTTGGGCCTCGGTTACGGACGAGAGACTTGATGTAAACTGGTCCGCAATAGTCCACACCAGAAACGGCAAACGGTCTTCGGGGCGCAACACGGGACGTAGGCAAATCTGCGATACTTTGCTGGATCATCTTTGGTCTGCATCGGAAACATTTGTGGCACTCATGGAATGTGCGGCGCACTAGATTGCGTCCACCAATGATCCAGTACTTTTGACGGATCGTGGCGAGCATTAGTTGTGGGCCGGCGTGAAGTAAATTCCCATGATAATACTTCGCCAACAGTTTTGAAAGTGGGTGTTTCGCGAGCAGAATAATTTGATGCTTCGTAGCTTCTGGAACGATTGCATTGGCCAGAACTCCTCTAATCCGAATGACTCCATCCGAATCCAGTTTTGTGCGAATGTACTTCAACTGCGATGAAGATGGAAGGCGGCCGGTCGATGCTAGGGTGGCTAACTCCTCAGGAAAACTCTGTTTCTGGGCAAGACGACAAAGTGTCAAATCTGCTTCATGCAGATCGGCGGTGGTAAGCGCTTGGAATGGGTCCATTTTCGTCTTCCGTGCAGCAGCTTTCAACAAGCGGAAGTATCGCATGCAGTGAGCGATGGAGCGCCTAAGTTTTTGGTAACTGGAGTACATTCCAAAGATACGATCTGCAAACTCGTCATCCTTCACGACAGCTGGAAGCGCAGCAACTGGAACTCTCATCTCACTCGTCGAACTGGTTTGGCAGGCTGACAACTCGGTTCGTGGCCACTGCGAAGGCGGTAACTGGAGCCATGGAGAACCAGTCCACCAAAGCGGATGATTGACGAGCTCAGGCGGACTTATTCCACGGGACAGAACATCGGCTGGATTCGATTCTCCGCGAACATGCATCCACAAATCTACATCGGTCGAATTCTGGATCTTAGACACTCGGTTGGCCACAAATGTCTTCCAGCGATTGGGCGGTGATTGTAGCCACTGAAGAACCGTCGAGGAATCAGTCCAGAAGAACATTTCGGCAGGCAACTTGAGAGCACGGTTGACCTTCTCCGATAGGCTGACAGACAGAACGGCTCCACAAAGTTCCAAACGGGCAATGCTATGGTGGCTCTTCAGCGGGGCGACCTTCGACTTCGATGTCAGCAATACGACACGGACGACTCCATCACATTCCGACCGAATGTAGCAGCAGCTGCCGTAGGCCTTCTCCGACGCGTCCGAAAAGAAATGCAACTGAAAGGATGTGGCATTGGCGGAAGACACGTATCGAGGAACTTGGATCGTGGCGATGGTATCCAGCGTGCTATGGAACTCCTTCCAATCGGCCTGGTACGACGCTGGTAGTGGGCGATCCCACTCGAAAGATTCTCCGTTCTCTGTTCGAAGTCCCCACAAACGCTGCATGAACAGTTTGGCGACGGTTATAATCGGTCCAACCAAACCAAGTGGATCGAAAATCTGGGCGATGTACGACATAATCTTGCGCTTTGTGAGTACTGGAGCTGGCAGGGGCAATTGGACTCGAAATCGTAGTACGTCAGACCTTGTTTCCCAAACAAGTCCGAGCGTAGAGACAGCCTGATCGTCCTGCAGGCTGTGGATTTCGGATACGGCTAAATCTTCTCGAGGAATACCACGAAGCGCTTCAGGAACATTGGATGCCCATTTCTTGAGTGGTAAACCGGCAGAAGCAGCTAGAGCGGATGCTTCTCGGCGGAGTTGAACAGCGGATTCGACATCTTCGGCACCAGTCAAACAATCGTCAACGTAGAAGTCGTTCTTAAAAGCTGGGGCGGCAACAGGAAAACGACTGATTTCATCCTCAGCGAGGCGTTGTAAAGCGCGGGTGGCCAAAAATGGTGCTGAAGCGAAACCGTACGTAACAGTCTGCAGCTCAAATGTTGCGAGAGGCTCTTCGGGACCTTGGCGCCAGAGAATTCGTTGGTACGTACAGTCGTCCAGGTGCAGTTGTATTTGGCGATACATCTTTTCAATGTCGGCTACGAGTGCGATTGGGTGGGTTCGGAAGCGCATAATGATCGACAGTAGATCGTCCTGGATAGTAGGTCCCACCAACTGCATATCGTTGATGGAGTAGCCGGTTGATGTCTTGCACGAAGCGTCAAAAACAACACGGACCTTGGTGCTTGTGCTTGACTCCTTGAAGACTGGATGATGTGGTAGATAGCAGTGGGGGACAGAGTCGTCTACTGGATCAGTCAACTTGATCATGTGGCCCAAACGTTCGTAGTCGGCCATGAAACAAACGTAGGCTTCTCGAGTGGCAGGATCTCGCTTAAGTCTCCTCTCTAGACTTTGGAAGCGGCGCTCGGCGATGGATCTTGATTCACCAACACGTACCAGGGGGTCACTAGTGAGTGGCAATCTAACTACGAAACGACCGGACGAATCGCGAGTGGTGGTAGCACTGAACACTTCTTCACACTTTATTTCTTCAGCTGACAGAGCTTGGGACGGCAACAGAGATTCGAGTTCCCAGAACCTTTCGATGGATTGTTCTAGGTCTCGATCGATGGTCGTAAGATGGCATAACCGGGGTGTTACGGAGGAATTTATCGGAGCCGATCCGGATACAGCCCATCCAAAAACAGTCTCCACTAAAGTCGGCATCTCATTGCCGAGGGAAATCTTGCTGCCGCCGTGAAGTTCATGGTACACTTCTCCGCCAACGATGAGGTCAATGTCCGCAGGAATGAAAAAATGTGGATCAGCCAGGTCAACGTCGGGAATTTTCCAAGCAGCAACATCAATTCTCACTGTCGGTAGGCAAACTGTTGGCCTTTTGAGGATAAGGAAATCTAGCTTCGTGGCGTACTTTGTTACGGTTGAGCGAATCTTCGCTGTTAACTGGCGCTTGATCTGCTTGGATGATTCACCAATCCCTGAAACAGCAATGTCAACGGTAGAACGGCGGAGATCGAGAGTGTTGGCCAATTTCTTCGTCATGAAGCTGCACATGCTAGCGGAATCAAGCAGCGCCCGCGCCGGAATTTCCTTCCCCGTACTGTCAACCACCAAAAGCATCACCGTTTCTAACAAAACTGTACTGTTCGTTGCCTGAACAGTCATACAAACTTGTTGGCTCGAAGTAGATGGTTGCGGATCTGAATCTGGAGGAGCGGTGCTACGTTGTGGAGCTGGGAGTGGTGGATTCGACAAAAGCGAAGTTGGTTTCGGAACCGAATTGAAGTTGGTGGTCTTGATCGCATCATGGAGGAGAGAATGATGCTTTCCATTGCAGAAACGACAAGTGTGTCTGGAGGAACAGGATCGTGATAAATGGCCGGAATTGAAACAATTCCAACACAAACGATGGGATGTGACAACTTGCCGTCGGTTGTAGGGAGAGAAACTTGCGAATTTCCTACAGCGAAATAGATGGTGTCGTTCCGAACAAACTACACACACGGGTAAATCGGGTTTTGGATCAGACGCAACAGGATTGGCCACTAATCGGAACGCCTTCTTCGGTTGGGATCCCGTCATCCTCGCTGGAATAGTTTGCAGGTTGCGCTGTTCTTCTGAGACGATGGTCTTCAGCATCATCGCTCGAGAATACAGGAAATCGATCAACTCTTGGTAAGTGATGTCTCTCAGGTCGCTTGTTTTTTCCTCCCAGGCTCGAAGTGTCGTAGGATCCAGCTTGTAGCACAGTAGGTTCACTAGCGGAGTATCCCAGTAACCTACCGGCTCACCCAGTTTAGCCATGGCCTTCACATGGCGGTCAAAATCATCAGTCAACGTATGAAGATCCTTTGAAGACTCTTTCCTTAAAGGCTGGATGTCGTACATTGCCCTGAAGAGCTGTCGTTTCAGGTACCGCTGGTTATCATACCGCTTCATCAACGCGTCCCAAGTTATAAGATAGTTGTCAGCCTCAACGTTCACGGACTCGAAAGGTTTCTTGGCTTCGCCTTCCAAACTCTGAAGCAGGTACTGCAGCTTTGCAACCGCTGGAACATCTGGGTTCGAGTGCACCATGGACTTGAACGTGTCTCGGAACGACAACCATCGCGAAAAATCACCATCGAACCTCGGCAAATCTATTTTGGGCAGGCGTAGGTGAAACATAGCTGTGCTGGTTGGTGCGGTCGGCTCTGCTGATGTAGAACTGCTCAACCTTTCCGGGATATTGTTCAACAGGAATGCTTTCACCTCACAAAACCTTTCCTCGATGGTCGATCTCTCAGCCAAACGCATTTCAAGCCGGTCTGGCCCATCCCACTTCTCGATGACGGTTTGCGCCTTTTGAAACTGGTCGTAGATCCGATCAACTAAATCTTGTCGAACTTGAAGGCGCCCTGTGTCTCGATCAACGTTGAATTCCTTTGTAAACCTCTCAACATCCGACAGGTTTGTCAAAATAGCCTTGCGACGAATAATGGCATCCTCCACCCTTTCGTCGGATTTGGTTTTCGGCATGATGAAATACACAGACACTTGCTACCACCACTGTACGATAACGAAAACACAGCACAAAAAACGCAAACGAAATCCTTCCCGAACCGATGTACTGGTTTTTAACACGACGGCGGAAGTGTAAACCAATCGTACGATTAAATCCTTCCCGTCGCGGATTTACACTTCTACACGACGAAGAATGATACAAATCGTACGATTCAATCCTTCCCGTCGCGGTGTATCAATCTTTGATTCGAAACGGAACCGAGAATTGTGTGTTAAAATCGACGAAAAAATCCTTCCCGACGCGACACACAATTCTTTCGCGAAGACTGCCACCCACTCACACCCAATCGCATATAATATTAATCAATATTGCCAATATATAAGCCTCAGGTGCATAAGGACTGAATTTGCCAGAAGAATTCCAAGTCCAAAACTTTTTCGCCAAAAATCAATCAAATCCACTTTCCCAATTTTTGCTGACCGGTGTAAAACATCCACATAGCAGCAGGTCAAAATTAGCAGCTGTTGGTGGCTTTGTGCTGTTGGCTTGGCTTCACTTTGCGCTTTCTTGGCTCGAAAAACAATGTACAGCAGTACAAAAGGCAAGCAAAATGGCCCAACTTGATGCAGCCAGCGCGTCGAGTAAAGAAAATGGTGTACTCACCGCTACCTTCCGTGTGGGGAATTCCTCCGATCCGGTTCGAAGGACCAATGTTGAGGATTCAGGGGGTAGCTTACCGGGTTCAAATTGATCGGAGGCTTTACCATTTGCTGCTTCCGTGGCACAGCAATGAACAGCAACAGCAGCGGGTACACCTCGGGAGAGTCAATCAATTAGCGCTATTGACTCGGTTTGTTGCGCGCTTCTCCACTGGCTAACAGGTTGGGCGGAAGGTTTTTGTGTGCACTTAATCAGTCCACAATTCGTCGCACAGCACAGTATCCGTCGTTCCGGTTTTCGGATGTGAATTAGAACGCACTAATAGACGACCGACTTACAAAAAAAACACCACTTTATTACTTCTACAAACTCGACCGACAAAACAAACAATCAAAGTACGGACTAGATGTTGCCGCCACGAGATTTATTTTCTACTGGTTTATGCTGACTTGTTGTTGTTGCATCAGCTGGTTGGTGAGTTACCGTTTCAAAACAGTTCATCCGGTAACTCACTGCTATGCTATTTCTTATACTAGGATGGTTCATTTTTTACATTTTACAATAAATAGAAAATAATTATAGAAATTTTACACATAACAATTAATTAATTTAAGGTTGCAAATATTGTTACTTTTCGTTTCGGTATTAGGTTTGGTAACAAACAGATGTTATTATAACCCTTTGAGGAAGTTACGGTCTGGGACGAAGTTGTTTAGGAGAAAATTACCTTAAGAGAATTAATAAATTTGCACAAAAACTCGTTTTCTGGTTTTCAAAAAAGAAACAAAAATTGTGTGGATTTTTCAGTACTAAATATTCAATTTTGCCATACAGACCATAAAGTTCAAATATACTTATGTAAACGTTACTTGAAAATTCTGAAAAAAAAAATCATGGATGGGTTTTGAACCACAACGAAGCTTTATAGACCCTAGGGTTTTAGAAATTCAAAAATGACCCCAAATCGACTCCGTACATATCTAAAATGGTTGAAGATCATCATTATGTTATCTCAAAACCTCTCTACTACTATTCACATTTTTTGTCATAGCTAGTATTCGAATGAAATGTACGAAATTACGTTTTGATTAAATAAACTAAGTTTGTAAAGCAATCGACCCAAGGCTGAAATTCTCTTTAATAAAGAAAAAAAAAAACCAATCGATGCATGGGCATTAAAGTTAAAGCCAAATATCAAATTTACTTACAAAATTGAGGCTTATTGAACGGCTCTTTAGAGTTAACCAAATAAGATAAAATTTGTCATAGAGCCTTTCAGTAGTTTAAGGAACGATTTCAGCTCCCAAGATGTGATTCAGATACAAATCCCTATTTATGGAGCAACTGTACATGAGAAGACAAATTTTTCTCTCGAAATTCGTGATATCAAAACTTGTTTGATGATAGATCAGTATTTATAAAATGTTGGAAAAATTTTGAGGAAAAATCAATTTGAAATAATACTGAGACTACCAATTTTCGATCAAAAGATGTTCAAATCTGATACCACATGAGAATCAAACACTTTGTCCTATTCTATCAAGTTTAAGCATCCCATTCACACCCGATGCATGTGCTGAATGGGTGCCAATCGGTTCGTTAACGATGTGCCACTGACCGGATGGTCGGTCGTTCAAGTGAATGAGGTAATCAGATGACGAAATTGAATTGCTGCCACTAGGCACCTACTGGTGCGATGGCACATCAATTCTCAACTCACTCTCTGGAGCCACGATGTAGTTCGGTACCTACAAAATAGATAGGCTTAGTTTCGGGATTGTTAACGCCATTTAGAAAGCGCCATTTACCAGCTTTAATGAAAATTTGATTTTCGATTAGCTGCAATCGATAGCCGGGATCATTCATCATTATGCGAGCCATTGTGAAATAATTAGTTCGTTTAGCCGGAAGGGGATGTTTTAGAAAAGAAGGAAAAAGCTCATTCTGCAATCGATAAACATGACCGAACAAAACATGATTAAATTCAATTCCAGCGCATCAACAAAAGAAAACCAATAAAATGATGAGGGTTTCGGCCTTTATCGCTTCCAAATGTCTGCCATCAAGCAAATTTATACCTCTATCAAAACGTTTTTCCACCACAGAACAATCCGTGAAATTGCGAAATATTTGACCCGCCATCAACTCAGCCCAACAACAACAAAAACCTTACACAGAGGAAGATCATAACTTCCGTTTCGTCGGAATTTTTCCTGGGATCTCACAACTTCGATGGCCCCATCGCAAATTGAGACAAGGGATCAACAGCACATTTCACGCAGCAGCAGCGGGTCTTATTATGTGGCGAAAGTGCGGTTTTTGGTTCGAAGACCACACGCGCTCGGCCCCATGCTGTGGCAAGTTTGGCACAATTTATTGCACAAACCGCTAGTTGGTAGTGTGAGGGCGGATGTTGCTGTTGCTGGGCTGAGAAAAAAGGGTTTTCGTTTTCATCGAAGCTGTCCCACTCCCACAGCATGGCCATAACAACAAACGAAGCCGGGAAAATTGAAACAACCAAACCGCGCCTGGTGAGTGGCAAATTATGTGCTCTTTGGCCCGCATTTTTCCATTAGTAGTGGCCGGGCTGTGAAAGCATTGCTTTTTCCGAATGCCCCAACAACAGGAATTTTTAAGCCATCAATTTGCTTGAAATAATTGATAATTATGTGTGGAACAAGAATCGAGTTCTTTGAATTCCTCTTTTTGTGTACGATAAATAAAAAAAGTGTTATTTGTTACGCATCCATCCAGTTTGATTAGATCTACTGAATACGTCGTATAAAAATTGAATTCAGTTTTAGACGTCATTAAAATGGTAAAAATTAAATAGATAGCTAAAAAGATGATGATTCCATAAGAAAACGGTTCCCAATTTCCCTCATATGCCATATCCTGTCATGAAATGTGAACTCAAATCTAATTCCAATATTTATTTTCATATTCATTGTTTTCCGATTTTTTTTATTTTGATGATGTATCATTTTTTTTAACAAAAAGTTTTAGCTAATTTATATGGCCTTGATCTAGTTCCTTAAAAGTTTAGAATCCATATTAAAAGTTTTTCTTTTTTTGTGGATACTTTTCTAAAACAGATGTTTGAACGCATGCTATTTTTCCATACAGGCTAAACCATATAAAGCGATTGAATGCTCTGATTTGAAAATTCCAGAACAAACGATATATTTTAAGATTTAAAATCGGTTCATTGGTTTTGATTCTATCGGATCCGGAACAATATGTACATAACCGACAAAATTCAGTTAGAAGGCCAGCCAAAAGACACTGCCAGCCAAAAGATTGGGATCACCCCTTCAAAAACATGAAAATTTGATCAGCCTAATCTCAGTCGTCTTATTACATATTGGAATTCTTTTGATTTCATTCAAAAGATCGTGAGCAAAACCTTCTTTGTATGCATTTAACAAAATGTTAAAATTGAGTTTATATGACTTAAATTTAACTTAAATTTGGGACATTTTTCAAAAACCTAACTTAAAATTCAAACTATATCATCTCAGGGTGGAGTGGACCTAATTTCAAAATTCGAGTTGCATTCGAATCCTTTTTCATACTTATTAAAAACAGTCGTTTATTTTGTGCGAAAAATTTGCAATGTACTTGAAATATAACTATAAAATAGCTACTTAAGTCATCGTCCAATAGTTTGGGATCACCCCGTATTATGGAGTAACGGCCAAAAGTTTGGCTGAGATATGGAAAACTTTTGCCCGGCAGTGTATAAGCGTCATATAAGCTGTGCAATTGATCAAGGTGAAGAAACTGTAAATAAGAGGCTCCGTCTGATCTCTTTCTAAATAATACGATCAGCAACCATGCTGCATTGCCCCTAATTTGCAATTAATAAAACTTCTCGTGACTCTTGATTTGGATGAACGTCGCTATCCACTATCGACAGAATCGGAACATTCTTCGCCGTCGTTACCCAAGCAATCAGAATTCCCTAAAAACGTCCACATAGAAGCTTAATCAGCCCTTCTTCCTGTTTCTAGAGAATTCTATACATTCTAAAAATAATTAAAAACTACCTACGCTTTGAGAATTGAACCGCTGCTGTCTAGGTTGCAATGATACTTTCCAGCCTCTCAACCAATCCAGCAATAGTTCATTGCCACTGTAATAATTAGTATGAGCAATGATTCAATGTGTTGGTAGAAAGTTTATACATTTCGGTATCGAATTTTGAATACGGAAAATGTGCCTACATCACAGTTCATTCAACAGCTCCATAAGCTCTCAGCAAAAGTATGATGTTGTTTTCTTGATTTATGAAAAACCAAATGTTCATCAGATAACTATGTACTATGAAAATGTAAGTCTTCAAATGTTATATATCACTCGACTAATAACTGGATTTGTTTACTTTTGGTTCATTCGTCCTTTTCAAAATTCATTACCAATTTCGTTTTTTAAGGACTTTCGGTATACTGAGGTAAATATTTATTTCTAAATTTTTCATTATGAAAAGTATATTCGTTCTTCATTTATTCTTTTACATATTTATTTTAACTTTCGACGAATTCCATTGTAAATATCAGAACTGAAATAAACAAACCACATACTAAGACATGAAATTAACAGATATACTTGACATGTCGCTTTGAATTCACAAATAGGTTCTTTAAAACACCTAGAAGTATCTTGAACGGTTCGTTGGAAAGTGCTTAGCGAACGCAACCGACATATTTTAGCGAGTTTTATGTAATTTGTTCGCATAAAATCACAGTTTAGTAGCTCCTCTATCGACGTGTCAGAAAATATTGTCTGTTTTATTTTTCTTTGCTTGGTGACACCTCATTGAAAGTTTCTTCAAATTTACATCGATAGAAAAACCTTTATTGTAAAATTTTCACGACACAGGAGTACTTGAAGAAAAAAATCACACTTGTCATGGTCAATCACAGCATTGGTAATATTTTTTTTAATAAGTATTACAGTTTTAACATAACACGAGTCGCATGTATAAGCAACATGGGGCTTGATATAAAGTTTCCCCCTAAAACCATGAAAAATTCTTTACCATCATGAAACATATTTCCATAAAAACTCATCTCAGCTTTAAAACACGCGTTTACGCTTGTTTCAAGGAAGATCCGTCCTAAGCAAGGTTCTTAGATACACTAGGTTCTCCGACTTTCACAGTAAGTAGGCGAGGAGTGAGCGGGGCTCTCAATGAGTTTGTTTATTTTTTGCTCAGCTTTTCTGTGGTTTGTTGGTAAACAAACTTCATGAGTTCCGCATAGTTGCATAGCCTATATAGCCAAAATGGCTGAATGGGGAATTCGTTATTCGGGAACACCTCCTGAATATATACCCACCTTGGTCCTAAGGAGTGTATTCGACAAAAATGCAACACTTTATTTTGTGAATAACTTCTGAATGCATGGATGAAAATTTAATTGAAATTTTTGTGATGTTCTGTCAAATTATTTTGGGATAGTGTCCGATGGAGAAATTTTTCGACTTTTATTTTTGGCCAACACGTGCGCTATTTATAATGCAAACTATGAAAACCCTTTTTTTTCATATCAAAGCAACTTTTGATAACATTTGCTGTTTCCTGAAGCTTTACATTCAAAATAACTCAAAATTTTGAATTTGGTTGAAGTAATAACAAATTTAGCCGATTGTTCTTCTTCGGTACAAAAACAACATATTTGACTTTTTATGACTCCACCACAGTTTATGCGTAATGGCACGATTCCAGATCCAACTTAAACAGAGTATAAACTTTGAGGGACCTATTGAAGAGCTTTGCAGAGAAAACGGTCGCATTTGGAAGCAGTCTTATTGGTATTTTTGCCATCGTTATGAAAGAATGAGTGTTCAGTCCGCAGAGCGGTCTGAAGTAAGGACGCGAGGCGAAGAAAGAGAGCAGGGAGAAACAACATCAGCGAGCAGCGCGCGAGGAGCCGAGATTATAAAAAGCGCGGTCTCGTTGGTCGCGCAAGTTTGGTTCTTTTTCAACCGTCAACACGAGAGCATCCCGTGAGAGCAGCGAGAGAGAACCAGCCGGAGAGGAAAAAGCAGCCACCAGCAGAGATGCCAATGTGCCTGATTTTTCAGGATTTGCCTGATTTTTCGAGGCTCAGCCTGACAACTCGATAAATTATTTAATTTCCCTGATTTTTTAAAATATGCCTGATTTTTGCGAATGTGATAAAAGTGGGTAGTAACGAACTGGATTTGGTACCATTGCTAAAGTGAAAATGTAGCTGAATCAAAGCAATCGATTGTTATTTAAAGAAGGGAATTAAAGGAAATCTTTCGATTGCTTTGATTCAGTATAATTATTCAATCAAGCAGGCTCACAACACATTAGAGGGAAAATTTGGAGCGATGACCAAAAAAAAGTCATCACTTTGAGCGAAATTTCCGTATTTAAATACAGCCTGATTTAGCCTGATTTTTATTTCAACAGTTCCCTGATTTTTTAACAAAAAATGTTGGCAACCCTGGCCACCAGGAAAGGGCTGCTCGAAACATCGTGTCGTCGTGCTCGGACGGAGCCGAATGCATCGCGAGAGCGAAACAAAACGAGTGTTCGAGAAAGTTCCAGAGTGTAGATAAATAACAGTAGAGAAAAGTGAACAGAAAAAAAATAAATCGATGTGTTGAGTTAAGTGATAGTGTTTTCTCTGTGTTGCTGCTCCAGTTCCTTGCTTCCGGTTCTCTGTTGCCACACCCGCCAATGGCTCTTTTCAGAGCTGAAAGAGTTTAGTTACTGCGGTAACCACCGATTTGTTTGGCATTCCAGGCATCCTGTCTACTGACCTGCCTCCACTGGTTTGGCAACCACAGAGGTTGTCAAGTCGAGGCCCAATCCCACTAGGGGAGCGGGGCAATACAGGCGAGACTTGTCATCGAAAAGTTTCTGGTTGGAAACCTGCCAGGTAACCGCTAAAGAGTTCGTATTGCTGTCTATTGTGAAATTATTAAAAATATCTCTCCACAAGCAGTCCAAATAATTTGCGCACGGTTTTACCACCGTATTTTGTTTATTCTACCGGTGGGCAGCTTTTCTTTATTGTAGAAATGAAGTCAAGCCTATTTATAAGTCAGCTAGACGAACCAGTCAGAAAAAATGACTTTTTTTATCACTTCCTCATTCCTATTTTCGGATTGAGCTTGAAAAAACCTCTTACATTCCTCTCACTTATGGAATCAACAATCTTATTCAAATTTAAGCTCAGGTCCTCTAGGACCTCTTAAACGATTTACCATGTGAACTTTTGTCGAATAGTTAATTTTCAGCTATTTTTGGGTCTCCTACTGGAACTTTTCTCGATCCTGTCCAAAAAATTTGTCAATGAACTTCAGTATTGGACACTATCTCAAAAACCAATTGACAGATTGTCACCAAATTTTATGCACGTAAACTAGACTGGTCCACAACGAAAAAAATCATTATATTCCACGCGGAACCCCCAAATTTTTGCATTTAGGTGTAAAAATGACTTTCAGAAAGTTTCAGGTCATTTGGAAGAAGCACGAGCTGGGGCAAAAGACTTGAAATTTGTATGGAGATTTTCGGCAAAATGTTTGAAAAATCGACATACTTTCACTCTTGGTGTTCTAAAATATGTTATCAGTATGCTAGAAAGCTCAGAATTTCAGGAATTGTAGTTCAAACAATGAAAAATATGTTTGTAGAAGATTTAGATGCGATACGAGTTGACTGTGATAAGTTATCCGCAATTTAATGTGTGATTTTTTTTCGCATTTCTTTGATATATTGTGAACGGAGTATGGGCTAATAATCGCACTAACTTTATCGCATCGTTACACAATGAGAAGAACAAATAGAAAGTTTGGGACCTTTCTTATAACTTTTGCAGATATTTGTTATAAAATAAGCTACAACTTTGCCTAGGACACAAACTTTCTATCTGTTATTCTCATTGTGTGACAATGCGATCAAGTTAGTACCGTAATACGGGGTAATATTGATCACTTTTTTCAATATTTTTCGATTATTTTTCCTGTTAAGAAGAATGTGGCATGTTTCATATTTTTAAAACCAGTACTGGACTCCTATGAACGTAAAACATGGTTGCAGAAATTTAGTTAACTACTTTAAATTTGATTTAAAAATCGATTTCGTCGCTGTTCAGGAATTGATGCTTTGGGGTTACATTGATCAGTCTCCATTTTGACGGTTTTAACGAGTTTTATTGATCATAAAGGATAAAAACACCTTCATAATTGTTTACAAATTCTAATTTAACAATTTCACCTTGCTTTTTGACATTTTCTTTTAAAAACTTTTACAATCGAAAAAAACTATGATGCTGCATACATCTAGGGGAAAAAATTATAATAATTGCTAAATAGTTTTATCTTCAAAATACAAATGAAATTTTACCATCACACATTCCCCTA
This sequence comes from Uranotaenia lowii, assembly GCF_029784155.1. NCBI lineage: Eukaryota > Metazoa > Arthropoda > Insecta > Diptera > Culicidae > Uranotaenia > Uranotaenia lowii. The sequence continues at coordinate 319,452,506 of NC_073692.1, forward strand.
GGCCCTCCCACTATTTCCATTTTCATTTTTTCTTCAAAGCTTAACATTTGATAGGATTCCTATCGATTTGTCCAATAAGGGCTTACTCTTGGAAAATGTTCATCCTTTTTAAATATCAAAAATTTATCATTAAATTACTATAAAAATAACACTATAACTGTACATATACAAAGAGTAAAAGTTGTTCTTTCACATTAAACAACCCGTTTGCTTCTAAATACTTTTTTATATCATCAGGAGAGCTGTTTGTTTGCGAGCCTTGGAAAAAATTAATATTTTAAGATATAAAAATTTCATTTTTAGTAACAGAAAACAAATTCCTATACAAATCAAATTATGTCTATTTGATACTCAAATAATAGGCTTTCAAACGTAGAAAACAGTTTTCAAAAATTCAAACTATAGCCTAAGTTATTGATGATAATGTGAAAAAATTCATTGATGTTCAAAGTTACCCCACTGATCAAAGTTACCCCGTTTTACGGTACTAATAATCCACCTATACACCGTTCACGATATTTCGATGAAACGCAAAATAAATCACACATTCAATTGAAAATAACTCATCACAGTCAACTCGTATCGCGTCATAATCTTCTACAAACTTGTTTGTTATTGTTTGAACTACAATTCCTGAAATTCTGAGCTTTCTAGCATACTGGTAACATATTTTAGAACACAAAGAGTGAAAGTATGTCGATTTTTCAAACATTTTGCCGAAAATCTCCATACAAATTTTAAGTCCTTTGCGCCAGCTCGTGCTTCTCCCAAATGACCTGAAACTTTCAGAAAGTCATTTTTTTCACCTAAATGCACCAATCTAGGGGGTGCGCGTTGAAAAAAATGTTGTAAAAATCATCCCATACAAATTTGGGCCAGTCTAAAGCGGGCCACAGACTACACAACATTTGTACAAATGCGATGAAATTCGATGAAATTTTGTCGCTGTAAACACGATTTGCATAGTGTATGGCACTGCTTGAATGAGCGCCCAAACGGTTGGAGTAAAATCGGTCGGGATCGAAATATTTTGTACAAAACACCCTCTGCCGGGGATGAAGATGATTTTTTTTGTTGCTGTTGCTGTTTTCGCCAGCAATCGTTTGTGTTCGCGTGAAAAATGTTTGTAGGGGAAAGGTTTCCTAAATGGGCCTATCGGGTTAAATGACCCTACGGCTGTTTGGCGAAATGGCTGACTAGACAGCTTATCTGACCAATGCATTTTGAGGGTGATACGCTTAGAACATAGGTCAAGAAAGAATTTTATGAATTTATAAACTCATAAAAATTTAAAAATTCATACAAGGTTTTGAAACATTTTGATGTAATATTTCGACTTTTAAAAATTATACGTAAAGAAGTTTAAAACAAAAACTAGGATGGTTTTTGTTTCTTACTCAAATGAACTTAAGAAATTAAACATATTTCAGCTTTTGTGGACGTTTAATAATGATTATTTAGTGGAATAATGGAGTGTTTTTGAATGCCCCCATCATGTTTGTAAAATGCCTCCATCCTAAAATAACAGGTTAAATAGAATAAATAAATGATTTTTGTCACTGAACCTTCAAATCTAAGCTCTGAATAACATCTTAAGAGAGAATTGAAGATTTAAAAACAGATTTGATAAAGTTTTTCTCATGGATGAACTGCCTCCATAGTATGGCAACCCTAACTTTTGTTTTATTCCACAAAATTATAATATACATAGATTTTTATATAACTTCAGCTTTGTCGTAAGGAAAAAAATTCTTTCTAGCAGTTTCAATGAAATTATACGGAAATATTTCCCAAAAAACAGAAATTTTGTTCAAAACATAAATAGGCGCATTTAGCCCGCACGGTTTGAGGTTCGGCATTTTAGACAACACTTACAATAAAATCGTTTTCTTGGAAACAGAAGAAAATTTTAACATAAAAATTACTCCATTGTATAGAAAACAGATGCCTGCACACGTGTATATAGTTTTTGTACACATATTCGACGTGATATTCGATTAAATCAGTGTTCTGCTTAATAGGCGCATATAGCCCGCTCCTCCCCTATAGTGTGTGGGCGAGCATAGATCAAACAATCGTCGTGGAATCATCGAATTTGTACAGGCCATTTGTGTAGTCTATGGCCCGCATAACGTACACATTACATTGATAGGTAGATTCATTGACATTTTCATCTATTTCCATCCATGCATTAATTAGTTATTCACGAAACAAAGTGTTGCCTTTTTTTCGAATACACCGCTTATACGTGAGGAAAGGGAGGAGTGGCGTGATATTTTCACTTTTGGCTTATCCACCTACCTGAACGTATCTGCCCCATGCGCGTTCCTAAGAGGGGGGAAGGTGATCGAGGCGATCAAAACGCTGCCTCCCCCCTCCAGGCGACAAAAAACTGTAACAAAATATCTGCAAATGCTCGAATTTCTATAATAACTTAGAACTTTTCCTAGAAGATACACGTGAAACTTCTTCAAAAACAGAAACTTCGGGAACACTGCGCCAACGAGAATAGTCTTAAACGAGATCGGAGCACGTCTTAAATTTACTTTTGTATCTTCGGAACAAGATTATCTTGACTAAATCTTTATCTTTTTTTTGGGAATTTGACACTTTGTGGCATTCTTCCCTATAATCTGTATCGTTGAACGAATAATATATAAAGAATAGATTTAAATTTGTTATTGTTGCTCATGTAGGTTAGTTACTTTATCAGTTATCATTGATCGATTTCACTCAAAACTGATATTACTAAATGCCAGAAGAATAGAAGTGATAGAAGTGAATAGAAATGATAGAAAAAAATTGACAAAAAAAAAGTATGAACCTGCCGATCTATAGTATGCATCTTACGGAAACGTTTGGGAATGCTGCATACGGTCGATTTTTAACGATTTCGAGATTTTCGAACCCACTCGTTTTTGACGTGAGTGTCCAAAATTATTTTTTGTCTCGCAGCTTCCATCTCGTTTAACTATCTCGTTTAACTTTTTTAAACAAAACGAATCGTATTAAAAGTTTTTGCACTGATAGAGACTAGCGGCAAATAGGACTATGGATTAATGTTATGTATACGATCACCCAATGTTAGATATATGGTGCAAGTGATAGCCTTGTTATTTTTGTTTCAGTAACGTTTTAGTATCATCAACTTTAGTAGCAAAATAACGAATTGTAATGGTTTTTTATCGACTTATGGACATCAACATAAGAAAAATGTTGTTTTTAGTGTTTGTAGGTAACTCAGTAGTTTAATTTTGTTTGTGTATTTATGGAGACGTTTTCCAAAATTACGACGTCAATATATCCGAATCGATAGACGCAGTAAACAACCCAAGTTTATTTGTGCGATCAAAAGCCGATCCTAATTGCGTTAAATTGAAAAATACCACTCGCCGGAACGAGCTAGCTTGGAGAATACCATCCAAGCGACGGGTTTTGGGCCTTTTTCACTGGTTATTTTTCCTCTGGCCGGCAGTGGCGTGTTGAAAATGCCATCGTATGCCAAGAGCTCACAAACTGACAACTTAGTAGTAGCTATGTATAGATTTGTATGCATGTAGCTATAGAGCACCAAAAACCGTCCCCATTATGTGACAGTGCAATTTACGATGGTGAACCGATAGGGCAAACCAAGCGTACTGACTTCATTTGTAGCAAATTGTTACTGGCACTTACTACATTCGGTTTAGTGAAAAGTTATTTTGTAAAAAGAGACGTTTTTTCCTGAACCATTGGAAAATTTAGTCTCTTAATCAGAAAAATATTATTTTAAATTTCTTTCATAAAACATTTTCAAGACTTTAACCAAACTATTTTTGAGTATTTTTAAGCTTTTTTCAATTCCACCTCGATAAAGTGCATTCTAGAAGAAAAGTCCAGACCGTATCGCCGCATCGAGAAACAAGTCACTGTGTGAAGCCAACCACCTCGATAATGATGTTGGTTTTCCTCAGCTTTTCTCGGATTCTTGCGGAAACATCCTGACGACGAGCTTTTTGCCGGCAGAACAAACGAGATAATGACACAAAGCATTCGACCGGTTGAATGATGCCACTACCTACTTATTCGCGGAAAACCGCACTGCTTCTGCTATGATAATGCGGTTGTGTGCAACATAATGTGTATCATTCTGAAGGCGGAACGAGAGCAAGGGGTGGAGGAAAAGTTCATACAAACGAAGAAAAAAGGTCATACAGTCGAAGAAAAGCAGATGACAACCGATTATTTGAGTTGTCCGACTGGAGGCTAGGTCACGTTCTGGAAAGTTTCGCCGTTTTTAAATTGAGAATAGTCTAGAAAAGACTTTAAAAATTGTAGTAAAATTTTTTCTTGTGGTTTCAACAGCAGCTTTGCAAGAAATTGTAGTCCACACTGTCAAAGTTCGGTGCTTATCTAGTGGTATTTATTGTGCCAAATGTGCACACTAAAAAGGCAATGAATGTTAGTAGCTGCCAAAACCTGAACTCCTCGCCTCGGATGACAAATTGGAGATACACTAGTTGTTGCTACCAACAAATCCCGCTCGCTTTCTTGACTATCGGCTTTGCTCTAAACCGTTCCCTACATATCCACACGTTGAGAAGAGATGCTGTTTCGCAGCAGAAAATTCATCTAAATGGTAATATGTTTGTGCAGCTGTTGTTTGCATCTGCCTTATCGAGATCGGCAACTAAACTGAATTCCTACGTACATAGGTATACGAATGAATGCCAGTCTGGGTCACGGGTCGTAAGAGCGACTTTAAGCTTGCCGACAAGTTGCATTCTGATGCTGGCAACGGAACAACAACGGGTTACGGCAATAAAATACTTTACACAGAGAACAAACCATCCAGGCAACAGCTCTGCTGATTAATTTTGTTCTGCCACAAAACAGAGAACTAACTGAGGGGGATCCGGAATGACGCTCTGTGCAATTTTCTTAGCTTAACCTCCGGAAAATGGAGTTTTCTGCGTTTAGCAAATTATCTGTCGAGATGGACAGATAACTATTATGGTTGTCGTCTCGGGGGAATTTTTCTTTCTTAATTTTTCTTACCTTTTCTTTTCTTATGACATATTTATAAATTTTTACATTTCCCAATTTTTTTGTATGGTTTTTGCTGCCAGAATTTAAAAAATGGAAGCGATCTATTTTGTCCTGAAGCGCAACAAGTTTTAGTGTTGTATGGAAATTAGTATGTAAAAAAATTTCATTTTAAAATCACCAGAAATGTATTGAAAGATGAACAAATTATAACTTTGGATATTCATTGGTTTTTGTAGTAAACTTTATGTGAACAAACCACAAATCTAAGTTGTACCCCATTAGAGACATTTGATGTTTTACAAAAAAAATCAAAATTAGTTTTTTTTAATTTTTGCATTAAATTACTGGAAAGCTGGTTGACCTTGGGACAAGGCCGTGCGAACGGGGGGGGGGGGGGGGGGGGGGGGGAGGAGGGTTAGGGGTTTAACCCCCCTCCATGGAGATTTTTTCCCAATAAAATGTCTAGTTCAAGAAATTAATTTACCGTAGAAACGTAAAACTACTTGATTCCAAAATGTGTTTGTAAATTATTGTTTACAAACATGTCAGAAAATTGGCTCGCCTCCGGCGGTATTCAGTCATAACACTCTCGGCCTAAGACATTTTATTGTACGACACTGTATGGCGTTTACGAATTGAAACTTGTTTTGAATTGTCTGTTTCGATCTGCCAATTAATAAACCACTTGTATTGAAACTCAAATCTTGAAACACAAAAACCCTTTCTCACCTATAAAATTGGGTTTTTAAGAAGTGTATGTGTCTTCACTTTATAACTAAAAATAATCGTTTTTATCATTACAAATTTTATGCTGATATGAAGAATTCTTCACGAAATCAAGATTAAATTTCAGTCTCAATTTTATTTTGTTGCTGTTGTTCTTTTAAATGCTCAACTCAACATTCAAAAGGTTTTGATAAATTCCACAAGGCTAAAAAATTCACATTTTTTTCTGGGTGCAAAGAATTTAAGAGCATATATTTATTAATTTTGGCGCCTTTAAACTTTTGAAAATGGGTAGCAATTATTTTAAAAACTCTGAATTTTTACAAAAATGAATCAGCTTTTAGTGGAATCAATCATTGACAACTGATTAACTAACAAATCTACATAAAAGAAAAAAACTGATTCTGAATTCATTCAATTCAAGAATAATGTTTTGATGATGAATGATGAAAGATAAAAAAAAATTATTTCCACAGTTTATATAAATTTTGAACGACAAATATTTTTAACATTACAGAACAATGTTAAAAACAAAGGTTTAATTTCATTTAAGTTAGAAGGCGGGTGGAAAGTTTGAAGAAATGAAAAGATATTTAAAATAAGCGACTCGAAATTGATTTGAAGCATTTTCATCACATGTCATCAATTTTTTTCCACATGCTACAAATTTTTATTTTCATTGTTTTGAATTTATTGTACTTAAAGATTATGTTCATCGGCCATACATTGAATTACCATTTTATTTTAATTTTCAAATAACCATATTTTATTGTATGTTTAATTTTTATTTTCAAATAAATTTACCGAATTTAGAAGTTTATGTTTCCATAACACATAAATCTAGCATATAAATCTAATTTTTTAATAAGAAAAATATATTAACGTTCTTTCGTCCATTTCAGGACCCAATATTTCAATTGACTGCGACAAAAGATTCAAACATGGAAATTTAAACTTTAACTAGGCTTGAAAATATATATTCGTTTCATTATAACATTAAATATTTTTTTTTAAATCGATCATGATTTTTTAATGAATCTATGGAAAGATGATAAAATTATTTGAGGTAGCAAGCTTAATTTTAATGCGCAATTTCAACAAAATTCGTATTTGCTTTATGTTTTCAATATTTACAATAAATCTTCGAATTTCTTATTTTAATTTCTTATTTTAATTTCTTATTTTAATTTCTAATTTTAATTTTAATGATTATCGTATTTGATCATTTTAGAAATCACCAATTTCCCAACCTTTCTCAGTGATGATGAATTGATAAATGTTTTATTTTAAATATATAAAATTATTATTGTGAACGCCTGTTATTATGATAACTGGAAGAATTTGAATATGAAAAAAAATGGTTTTATCTCTGATTTTGATCACTGAAGCTCATGAAACAAAATCTAATCTTTCCTGTTTTATCAAATTAAATTCAATCATTATCTATGTGTTTTGAATTAAATAGAGTATAATAGAGAGATAGAAACATGTGTCAGTAATTTGCTTGTCCAACGCATTAAGTGTTTTACCTTTGAAAAATACTGAGTTTACCACTTCCAAGTGTTCAAAAGTGAAGGTGAACAGTTTTTCATCAGATCTATACCAAGGGTTTAATCAGGACTAACGAGTTTTCCTTGAAAAATAAGACTTTTAAAAACTTGGTTTGGTGAGGTTTAGCCATTGAAACAATAAGTTATTGTTCGTGCTGATATAGTTTGCTTGTATTGACAACATGAGTGACGAGGAAACTTTGCGGTCACTCAGGGGTACAACTACAAATCCCTCTAAACGTCAAAAAAGTGAAATGAGTGTTAGTGAGCTGGCAAACTTGATGAAATCCCAATTGGAAGTGTTCCAACGCAGCACCCGGGACGACATCAAAAAGCTTGGTGACAAGCTCACTTCACAAATGGATCGTCTTCGCTCCGAAATCACATCAGATATGCAAAAAATGCGCGAAGAGAATGAGATATTTGTGGACACAATTACTAAATCAGTTGGAGCGGTTAAAAGAGACAACAACATAGCTATCGAGCGGATGGAACGTCGCAATGACCTGATATTAAGTGGAGTTCCGTACGTTCAAAAGGAAGATCTTCTTTCGCATTACAACACCATTTGTTGTAACTTGGGTTATGCCGAAAATTCGATCCCCCTTGTTGACATTCGCCGATTGTTCAACGGAAAAATTGAGAGTGGAGCTTCCCCAGTTATCCTCATCCAATTTGCGATCAACATACAACGAAACGAGTTCTACTCCAAGTACCTTCGCTCGCTGAAGACACACTCACTCTCCCTGAGTGATCTAGGATTCGCCACTAAGAAAAGGATTTACATCAACGAAAACCTGTCTCTCGAAACCAGAACAGTGCGGTCAAAAGCTCTACAATATAAAAAATCCGGGAAGCTAACCGGAGTCTTCTCTCGTGATGGTATTATCGTCGTGAAACAAAAAGCTGCTGATGACGATAAAGAGATCTCTACTGCTGTTCCAACTGTAAGCTGCCTTGAACGTGTGATCTTTGCTGAACCCTCTCCTAAATAGCTACTCTGTTCCTTCCAATCCGCTCCTTACTATCCCGTGATTCCCCTCCTGAAAGTAAAACCAAATCAAACCCCTCTCCACATTAGCTACTCTCTTCCTTCCAATCCGTTCCCTGTATTCCTTTTGACTCCCCTCCTGAAAGTCAAAACAAACTTAAACCCTTTCCAATCTAAGCTTTTCGTATTCCTTCCAATCCATCCTTTATTTCCCTGTGATTCCCCTCCTAAAAGTCAATCACCAACGCTGAATGACATGGTTTCATTCATCTTGCCTGAATGGATCAGGACGCTGTATTCTACGAACCTGGAAACTGATGACGTCGTCGTGCCGTTGCCGTTATGCCGAATTTTCCTTCAAGTGGTATTATTATTGCTATAAAATGCGTTGTTCAATAACTAATAGTGTTGATAAATATGAATATTAGTAAGGTAAATGTGCTCAAATCAATTGAATTTTTAAAAACTGCATATTTTGTTTTTGACTATGCCTGAAGTGCCCGATACGAACACCTCTACAAATCTTAACATTCCCGGAATAGTTATTAATTCTGCTCTTAAAACAGAAAAACTTTCTATAAGCTGTGTAAATAGTCAAAGTATATGCGCTCGAAACTTAACCAAGTTAGATGAAATCAGAAATCTGCTTCACTTTACGAAAATGGATGTGCTTTGCATAAGCGAAACTTGGTTGACAGATAATGTGAATGATGATTTGCTAGCAATTGCGGGATATAGTTTATTCAGAAATGATCGAGTTGGTAGAATGGGAGGAGGTGTAGCTATTTTCATTAGAAACCATATTCATTCTTCGGTGGTGTTAAAATCGGATCATGACTGTCGCACTGAGTTTATTTTATTAGAAATGTTGATAGAAAATACGAAAATATTGATTGGTGAGTTTTATAATCCCCCAGATAATGATTGTAGTGAAATTTTGGATGGTTTGTTAAGAAATTACACTCTTCGATATGGTTTCGTTTGTTTTCTTGGTGATTTCAATACAAATCTCCTCGATATCAATTCTGTTAAAACAAAACGATTTTTATCAATGATGTCAACAAACAGTATACATAGTATAGGTTTTGAGCCAACATTTTTTCAACGCTCTGGGCAGTCACAACTAGATCTAATCTTAACGAACGATGTTACTAAAACGCTCAAATTTAACCAAATAGAGTTTCCAGCGCTTTCAGATCATGATTTGATTTTTGCTTCCTTAGATTTCAACACGATTCGTACAATTCAAACTTACTCTTATCGCGACTACAATAGAATAAATCAAGCCATGTTGATTCAAGAGTTTAATACAGTCGATTGGAATCTAATTTATAGTATGGATGATCCTGATATCTTGTTAGACTTTTTCAACTTAAATATTCGCAATATTTTTGAGAAATGCGTACCAACACGTCATGGTAAAACCAAACCGAAAAATAGCCCTTGGTTTAATTCAAATGTAGAACGAGCAATCGTAGATAGAAACTTAGCGTACAAACAATGGAAAATCACACGTGAAATAGATCATCTTGCCTCTTATAGAAGACTTCGAAATCGTGTCAATCTTCTCGTTTATAATGCAAAAAGAAATTACTTCAATAGTTATTTTGATCTTAAACTACCATCAAAATCGTTATGGGGGCATCCATAAATTACGTAATGCTCCTAGGGGGGGGGGGAGGGAGTAAGCTCTTGCGTTACGAATTGTGACATAGGGGCGGGGGGGAGGTATGCTCATCGTTACGTAACGATTTTTTTCCTAAAAAATTTCAGTTTAATCGCAGCTTTTTTGATATCATGCAATTTTTGCTAAATGATAAGCAAACTAAAATCACCTTAAAATTTGTAAGCATTAACAAGATTGAAACTGTTTTGTAACCAATGGATTGGATATCCGTGAAATAACCGTTGGAAAACCGAATATTAGGTATATTTACCCCCAAGAACTCAATCCAATCTTAAGACTGAAATGTTACTGTTTTTTCTCAATTGATTTTGATTATTCCGATCAGCTTTTTTGATTATTCTGACGATTATTACTAAGTGAAGTATATTTTGCATAACAAGTTATGCTGCTTGAATAAAATAAAGTAAACAAGGTAGATTGCCAGTCAACAAGCACAGAGCAACTCGTAATAAGACCATTAATTTATTTTATCAGAGAGTTATCATCAATGAGTACTAAGAAGCGATTTGGGTGGATAATAATTCCGTTTTAAAGATTTTTTTTATCTTCGAAAATCATGAGAAGATGGGGGGGGGAGGGGATAATTGTCAGCGTTACGTAATTTTCATAGGGGGGTATGTCGAAGCGTTACGATTTGTGACATACGGGGGGGAGGGGGTCAAAAAAGTGCATTTTTTGCGTTACGTAATTTATGGATGCCGCCTGTGGAAAAGATTAAAAAATACCGGAATTGTCAAAACATGCTCCCAACCGTCAAATGATTTTCATGCCAAAGAAATAAATCAAGCTTTTTCCAAAGTATTCACTCGCAAAAACATGCAAAATACAAATATTTTCTTATCAACATGGGGTTCTTTTTCTTTTCATGAAGTTCAAGAGTATGAAGTATTAAACTACATTTTCGATATCCAATCTGACGCAATTGGGTTGGATGAAATTCCTCTAAGATTCATCAAACGACTTCTTCCAGACATTTTAAAACCTATTACCTATATTTTTAATAAAATTTTAAGTTCTGGAAAATATCCTCAAATATGGAAACATTCTAAAATAATCCCAATCAAAAAGAAACCCAACTTAAGCTCGTTGGACAATCTTCGTCCTATAAGTATTCTTTGTGCGTTATCTGAAGTTTTCGAAAAAATCTTAAAATCCCAAATTTGTGATTATGTATCTCAAAACGAACTAATTAGTACCTACCAATCTGGCTATCGACAAAAGCATAGCACAAAAACAGCTATGATAAAAGTATTAGACGACATAGGTTTAGTCATCGACAAGTCTCAATCTGTTGTTATGGTTCTTCTTGATTTCTCAAAAGCATTCGACACGATTAATCACGCTGTCCTTTGTAGGAAACTGTCAGAAAATTTTGGTTTCGGATTTCAAGCAATTTCGTTGATAAACTCGTATTTAACTAATCGTTTTCAAACTGTTCTTAATAAAGCTCAATATTCAACGCTGCTTCCAATCACATCTGGAGTTCCTCAGGGATCTATTCTAGGACCCATTCTTTTTACACTATACATAAACGATCTCCCAAACATTCTTAAATACTTTCAAATACATATTTTCGCAGATGATGTTCAGCTTTATTTAGACTGTACAAACTTGTCAGAACAGTGCATTAACGTTCGTATCAATGATGATCTCCAGAGAGTACATGCTTGGTCAATAAGAAATGCTTTATCGTTAAATGTTAATAAATCACATGCAGTCCTTCTGAATAAAAATAATACGATGCAAATAGTTCCGAAAATCGGTAATATTCCTGTGACTATTGTCTCGGATGCCGTAAGTTTAGGTTTTAAAATACAAAGTAATTTCAAATGGGATTCGTATATACTCCAACAGTGTGGGAAAATATACTATTCTTTAAGAACCCTTCGTCTTTACAAAATCTTTTTGAACACTGACTTGAAGATACAACTTTTCAAGGCATTGATATTTCCCCATTTTATCGCCTGCGATTTTTTACTGTTTCAAGTTTCCCAAGCGGTTCTTAACAAACTTCGTGTTGCTCTTAATTCTTGCGTGAGATTTGCTTTCAACCTAAACCGAATGGACCATGTTTCGCATTTGCAAACTCGTTTAATTGGATGTTCCTTTGAAAATTTTCCAAAAATCCGATGTTGCCTATTTATTTTCAATTTGTTCCATAGTAAGAAGCCTACTTATCTTTACATTAAATTATCTCAACTAAGAAGTTCTAGAGCATTAAAATTTGTCATTCCTCGTCACAGATCAGAGCTTTACAGCAATTCGTTTTTTGTTAGAGGTGTAAGCTATTGGAATGCACTTCCCAATTCTTTAATGTTAGAAAATTCGTTTGCAGTTTTTAAGAAAAAATTGATTGAGCACTTTACAAATTTAGTTTGAGTTTTTTTTTTTATTATTGTTTGAATTATTTACTTATCTTGAAATCGGATCTAAAGCACATGGATTTCTATCAACGCACAAAATGTAACATTAAAAAAGATGTAATATCTTACGTTACTGAATAAAGAATTAATTATAATAATAATAATAATAATAATAAATAAATGTTTTAAGTTCCAAATTGTTATTTTTTCCTAATCGAAAATTCCCTTTTCTAATCGTGATTTAATATAATTTCAAATTTAAGAATTCAAGGATGTATTTTTTTTAAATAAGCTGTTTTATTTTATGTATTTTTTTTCTTTGTACTGATTCTAATGTCCAAAGCTTTAAATTCTGGTTCATATAGAATTTTAATTCGCATTCGTTTTCTCATGTTTCAAAAACATTGACTTGAAATTTCTTAATTAGAATAAGGATAATCATTTTGAATTATTTAATAATAACATGCCAGAAAAAAACGTTGATTCTTATATATTTTGAATCGTATTAGTGAAATTTCTTATTTTATCGAGTTGGTGTGATGGTAATGAGTAAGAAAATGATTTTAAAAATCAATTTCCATATTTTTTTGTGCATTTTGGGTACAGTTATTATTGTTCGCTAAAATTGAATTTCGAAAACCCCCCCCCATCACAGTGGTTCAAAATGCGAAAAACGTGATCGTTGCTTATAACTTTTTTAGGTCACATTTTAGCATATTGGTGTCTTCAGAAAAGTTTGTCAGTAAAATCAGCTCTATAATAAAAAACTATTATTTTTCTGATTAATCCCCCTACAAGTGAGATAAAATTTCTTACTTCTCTGTTATAAGTTTTAGCTCTTTGATGTCTTCGACAAACTTGTTAAAAATCAAATTTTCTACAACTTTGTCTCAGATGTCAAGTTTCTAAAATAATTATTTTCCGAGATATCGGCCAAATAAGAAACTTAACCTCTAAAAATCAGTTTTTTAATAATAACTTTTTTCAGTAAATTTTAAGTTTAATAAAATGTTCCACAAAGTTGTTTGTCTTACTAAAATACACCACTTTGTTGAACATTTCATGTTTGTAAAATGTGATACTGCAGAGCTATGTTAAAAAGATTACCGAAAATAGGGCTTTTTCACGCCTTATTTTACAAACACCGGGCAACATCGGGCAGCCCGCTTTAGATGCAAAATAAAGTCGAAGATTTCGTCTACAAGATGCAGGTAAAATCGTCAGTATCCACTTGTATCCAAGTGAGATACATCAATTTTACTTTTCCATGTTTGCATTGAAATCAACGATTTCTATGAAAGCACATTCAGCGCATTCTACTACGTGTGTTTTCTTCTAGTTTTTCCCCGCGCGATGTCAGAAGCAAAGGTTTGGAAGCGCATTTGTATTATTAGCATCTCCAGTTTGTAGAGGATATCTATTTCAATTGAACACACAATAACCTGTACTAAAAATACAAATGCGTTTCCAAACCTTTGCTTCTGACATCGCGCGGGGAAAAACTAGAAGAAAACACACGTAGTAGAATGCGCTGAATGTGCTTTCATAGAAATCGTTGATTTCAATGCAAACATGGAAAAGTAAAATTGATGTATCTCACTTGGATACAAGTGGATACTGACGATTTTACCTGCATCTTGTAGACGAAATCTTCGACTTTATTTTGCATCTAAAGCGGGCTGCCCGATGTTGCCCGGTGTTTGTAAAATAAGGCGTGAAAAAGCCCTATTTTCGGTAATCTTTTTAACATAGCTCTGCAGTATCACATTTTACAAACATGAAATGTTCAACAAAGTGGTGTATTTTAGTAAGACAAACAACTTTGTGGAACATTTTATTAAACTTAAAATTTACTGAAAAAAGTTATTATTAAAAAACTGATTTTTAGAGGTTAAGTTTCTTATTTGGCCGATATCTCGGAAAATAATTATTTTAGAAACTTGACATCTGAGACAAAGTTGTAGAAAATTTGATTTTTAACAAGTTTGTCGAAGACATCAAAGAGCTAAAACTTATAACAGAGAAGTTAGAAATTTTATCTCACTTGTAGGGGGATTAATCAGAAAAATAATAAATTTTTATTATAGAACTGATTTTACTGACAAACTTCTCCGAAGACACCGATATGCTAAAATGGGACCTAAAAAAGTTATAAGCAACGATCACGTTTTTCGCATTTTGAACCACTGTGCCATGGACGGGTCTTTCGCACGGGCGTGCCTTGGGATGAAAATGAAAAGTTACAAAACCTGTTTTGTATGGTCAATGATTTTTTTTTTATTTAAAGAACCTTGGTAAAAACATTCCATATCATTCTTAAGAACGCTAGTAAATAAGTAAAACCTTGAATTCAAAACAATAAAATAAAGATTTCTTTTTGAAATGTTTATCACTTTTTTCTTGAAATACTTAGCTTCTCATGTAAACTAAAACTGATAGTTTAGAATACGCAAGGTGTTGAAATTAAAAACTTTCTCGTAGTCCTTTTTATGAGCGACTCGACTGTAATATTTATTGTGGTGTAATTAGTTATAATTGATGTAATAAAGAGTTAATTTCAGTACTTACAAATAAGTTTTCTTCGTAAGCATACAATAATGCCACGTGCCTTTCGTGTGATCTTGGTTTTTGTGTGACTTGTAAGTACAGATCGTTCGGTATTGTGTTTACAGAATTCTACGAGTGTTTCAAAATATAAGTAAGGATAAATGAATTTAATATAAGTAATACTAACTTGGAATAATCGGAAATTATTGCTAAATTACTCCTATCTGTTACAATTTTCGCTTGCCACTTTCTTCTAACTTATACAGGAAACGTTCTTCTTAGTAGTTCTTCTCTTAATCATTGCAATCTCGTGGTAGCGTCGGCGTCGACGTTGGTTTTCACTGCCCTTGTTGCCAGACGTGCTGACACAAGGTAAATAAATTAAGGTTGTCAGATTTTTTCAGCACGTACCCGGTCCGGACACATCCGGACTATTTAAGCGAAAAACCTGGCATCATCCGGGCATTCGTTTTATAAATTGTCGATCAAAAATCCGGGAATTATCCGGGCAAATTTTAGCAAAAACCAGGAATTCCTCAACAAAAATCAAGACAAAAAAACTTGAACGAATTTTTTTAATTCAAATTAATTAGCAGATTTTTAATCGTATTCCAGGCTTTCGAATTAACCATTCATGATTGTTTTTATAAAAGTTATAAAAATTTCAAACTCAATTCGATTTTTTGTTTAATAAAGTGAATAAATCCAGGAAAAATACAGGCTTTTTTCAATGAAATCTGGGCAACCAGACCGGGCCGGACTCCTCTCAAATTTTGTATAAATTATTCGGGCAAACCCAGATAAAGCCGAACGACCTGGCAAGCTTACACTAATTGAAACAATTAGAACAGTTGGAACAATTTTTCTATTGTCATCCTCCCTTGGAATTTTCCGAAAATCCCGAAGAGGGAAATAAATAAAGTTTAAAGTATTTTATTGAAAATTTGAAAAAGGCAAATGAAGGATCTCAAATTTGTTACGGCCTAATTCAAGAGAAACTTTTTTTTCAGATTCGTTTGAATTTTAGGATGAACAAAATTTATACTCGTTGCGCTTATTCATGAATTATCCAATTCATCCATATTTTTCACTGATGCATGGTAGAGTGTCCATTTCCCAACCATTTGAACAATTCCGGGAATAGGGAAATTTGAAGGTCCTTTTCCCGGGAATCCTGGATCTCGGGGAAAATTGAAAAATAAAATTTTTACCCTTTACTATCAATTCTATGCTGTTTTTTCATTGATTAGCGTAATAAGCAATCATAAAAAAAACAAAAAATTATATATTTTAAAAATTGATTTTTAAACATTTTTTTAACTTGAACAATCAAAACTATTGTAAAAAAACAAGATTTTCGGCATGAATTTCTTAGTTAGAAGTAAACAAACTTATTCCACCAATAAAATTGTATTTAAATTTCCTCCACATCTAGTTTCAAACAAACAGTAATCGCTTATAACAACAATGGTTAAGTATAAAGCACTTTATTCGAAAAAAAAAAATATACAAAAATAATTTGTGTATGTACTTGCTTGGAAATATATGAATTCAGTGTATTAGCACTTTTACCGAAAAAATTAACTGCTTCTTATTGCAAAAGTTTGACAAAATTGAGAAACATTTAGACCACTCTTAGAAGTTGGTTCACTGGACTTTACATTATTCATCAACTCTCGTATATTTTTAAATAACTGTCTCATTGTTTCAAATATTGTTATTTCTTTGCCGATGATATTGCTACTCTCTATAGTTTGCGAAATTGAAGTTCTAAAAGATGAGTGTTGCAAACTTGAGCATTCCAAAATTCTTGATAGAGTTCATTTTGGAATATTTTGTTTTTATACACCCAAAATTCAGCCTTTACTCCAATCATGATGTTATGAAATTGCTTGGTACATCTTTGTACCTGAAAATAATCACATTTTCGTAGGTGATGGAAAGAATTAGAGAAACATGAGCCATCAAAAAACGAAAGAACATAAGCCGTAAATATCATGATTTTATTCGAAAAAGATACAACGGCTCACCGGCAGGACTTGAACCTGCAATCTCTGCTTCAGTACAACGGCGCGTTAGCCAATTTCACCACGGTGAACATGATGAAACCGGTCAACGCGAGCAATCGAGCTCTGCCGATCAACTGCTGGACCTTCTATCGAAACACCATGTATATTCCGCATGTGATCTTTCCCGCTATTGATCTCTCTCGTTTCTCTAACCCCACCCATCGACTCGGGATAATAGCCGAGCGAGCACAAGGTCGATTGCTTCGGGTTTGCCGCAACTCCGTGCAATCGAAATTTACCCGCTCAGCATTTCGGATTTGCCCCTGGCCAGTTTTGGGAGAATCTCCCACGTACCTGCAACCATGTTCCTGGTTTAAACTGGACAGCCTGAAGGCGGCGTTTGTTGGAAAGTTGCTGCTCGGTGCTATCGATGCACCAAACATCCTTGAAAGAACTGATTTCAACGTGGTAGGTACCTAGACAACTGAGAACGCGAGAATTTCTTCGGCTTGGATTTCATCGAACGGTCTATGGTCAGAACGAGCCTATTTGTGCCATGTGTGCAGTATTCAATTATGTATAGGGGAAAGGTTTCCTAAATGGGCCTATTAGGTTAAATGACCCTACGGCTGTTTGATGAAATGGCTGACTGGACAGCTTACCTGACCAATGCATTTTAAGGGTGATACGCTTAGAACATAAGGCAAGAAAGAATTTTATGAATTTACAAACTCAAAAAAATTTAAAAAACCGTACAAGGTTTTGAAACATTTTGATGTAATATTTCGACTTTTAAAAATTATACGTAAAGAAGCTTAAAACAAAAACTAGGATGGGTTTTGTTTCTTACTCAAATGAACTTAAGAAATCAAACATATTTCAGCTTTTGTGGAAGTTGAATAATGATTATATAGTGGAATAATAGAGTGTTTTTGTATGCCCCCCTCATGTTTGTAAAATGCCTCCATCCTAAAATAACAGGTTAAATAGAATAAATAAATGATTTTTATCATTGAAACTTCAAATTTTAATTCTGAATAACATCTTAAGAGAGAATTGACGATCTAAAAACAGATTTGATAAAGTTTTTCTCATAGTTGAACTGCCTCCATAGTATGGCAACTCTAACTTTTGTTTTATTCCATAAAATTATAATATACATAGATTTTTATGAAACTTCAGCTTTGTCGTACAGAAATTATTACTTTCTAGCAGTTTCAATGAAATTATACGGAAATATTGCCATAAAAACAGATTTTTTTTTCAAAACATAAATAGGCGCATTTAGCCCGCACGGTTTGAGGTTCGGCATTTTAGACAACACTTATAATAAAATCATTTTTATGGAAACAGAAGAAATTTTTAACATAAAAATAACTCCAATGTATAGAAAACAGATGCCTGCACACGTGTAAATAGTTTTTGTACACATTTTCGATGTGATATTTGATTAAATCAGTGTTCTGCTTAATAGGCGCATATAGCCCGCTCCTTCCCTATAGTGAATTTGATTTTAATTTGTCCAGTGATACATTTGTGAACCGCTTACGAGTTACAATGCTAAGTTAATTTTTGTTTTGTACAGCGTTTTTAAGTTAGCTTCTATTTTATTAATCCATTAGTACTAGTTTTGCCTCCTGATAACTGTTGTATCGTTTATGTAATCTTCTTAGATGGGTTTTTTTGCCTAGTGCTTTTTCTATCACATCCATTTAGACTTTCGGTCAGATGGATTAAATAAATAAACAAACAATAAACAACTTACGGTCAGATGAAGAAGCAATCAGTGCTGCTCAAGGTTCCGAGGTTCATCTGACCGTAAGTTGCGGCAAACCCGAAGCAATCGACCATGTGCTCGCTCGGCTATTATCCCGAGTCGATGGGTGGGGTTAGAGAAACAAGAGAGATCATTAGCGGGAAAGATCACATGCGGGATATACATGGTGCTTTCGATAGAAGGTCCAGCAGTTGATCGGCAGAGCTCGATTGCTCGTATTGACTGGTGTCATCATTTTCACCGTGGTGAAATTGGCAAACGCGCCGTTGTACTGAAGCGGAGATTGCAGGTTCAAGTCCTGCCGGTGAGCCGTTGTATCTTTTTCGAATAAAATCATGATATTTACGGCTTATGTTCTTTCGTTTTTTGATAGCTCATGTTTCTCTAATTCTTTCCATCACCTACGAAAATGTAATCATGAGTTCTTTAATTTTAACGTCATTGGCATAAGATGTGAACGCCAGCGGCGATAATTCGATTTGAGACCACTGGCATTAACCTCCCAGTGCAACCGCATTGCGTATGACAGAAGGAAAACATCTCTTTGTTTCGAACCACACCACACCACAACCACGGCCAGGTTGCCTGCCTGTAGACAGCTGTGCATTAGACTGCCCCAAATTTGTATGGAAAATTCAAAACCTGTGAAATGCTATGCGCTGCAGGCTAAAATTGATCCTACACTCAGGCAAATTCTTATTATAATTTTTATAAGATGCATCTTATGAACCGCTTTTAAGAGTGTAAAATAATTTTTCATAAGAGTCTTATGAAATTCTTTCAATTTTCATACGATGTTCTTATGAAAAATAGAAGAAACGGCATTGTGTGAAAGTAATGAACACATTCGTTCATTTCAACAGTTTTTTCATCATCTAACAGAACGAAGCAATCGCCAGTTCATAGTTTTACTTCAAAGATAAATGATATTGTCATTTCCGGAATGGTAAGTCCGATTTGCCCAGCAAACATTTTTGTAGGTATATTTCTCAACAAACTTTGCTATACGTTTCATATACATTATAAAGTCATCTTATATAACTCGAAAAAATAGCATTTACGTACTAAAGTGGAGGCAATATACATACATATTTTTAACTTCTGGCTTAAGCGGTAAGAGTTGTAAAAATTGGACGATATACAACACCTTTTACCGTACATCCTGAAAGTATGCGAGAGAGCGCAAGTTCTGCTCTCAATGCATACAAACCGTTGCCAGCGACAATATTTGCTGCTTCTCTCATTGGCCAGTTTATCCAAATGGACTCTCTGATTTTTAGAAATCTGGTTGCACTGCTTATCGCAAAGAGAACAACAAGGTTGTTTTCTCATTTGAATTCCGCACGCGGGAGACAAATTTGCAAACATGGCGGACTTTTGTCATATACGAGTCGGTAGACTTTAACTAACCATTTTTACGATCATTTACTTGGTTTGGTAGGAATTACGATTCGCATTAACATTGTTAACGAGTTGAGCTGACATTTCTAATGCGATGTTATGTTTGCTGGGTGTTGTTTCTGATGTGAGCGACATATTAGTAATTTGAAATACATTTTTGTTTACTTTTCAGCTATCTGATCTAACTAGGTCGAAGATTGGGATGCGACAAAAAAAACTTTGATGGAAGCGTCTGTTGATGCACTGCTGATGATGACCATAAATGATTTGATTTCAAACAAATTTGGCAAACAATAAAGAGAATGTTTTCAATGAAATATCTAAAATTATTCTTATTTGTTACTTTGATTTATCGGCCTAGCGGTGAAAAAGTGATGTCCTTTTTAGTAGGGACATCTAAAGATTATGAAATATTTTTTTATATAGATGGATAGAAGGTTAGAAGAAATGAAAGATGGTGAAAATGAGCGGGTAGAATTTGTCTAGAAGCATTACCATCACATACCAAATTTTTGTTCCTCACGAGCCTACTACTATGAAGCGGTAGATACAGATAGAATTGCATCTACCACCACACATTAGTAGGCTTAGCGTGGTCCGCCCCACAAGCGAGAACTTGTAGTGCGGACGAACTTTCATTTCTTCTAACCTTCTATCCATCTATATAAAAAAATATTTCATAATCTTTAGATGTCCCTACTAAAAAGGACATCACTTTTTCACCGCTAGGCCGATAAATCAAAGTAACAAACAAAAATTAATCTCTTCATAAAATTATTCTTATTAGAAAGTGTTTTATTGTTTCCATAAGAACCTCTTATGAAAAGCAACAACCTCTCATTGCAATAGGCGTTCATCTTCAGAATTCATTCGCGTCATAAGACAATCTTATGAATTTCAATGATTTTTCTTATGGCGCCACTTCATAAGAGAATCTTATGGCATACATAATAGTATTTTTCTGAGTGTAGGCCTAGTATAAGATCTCATGCCAAATTTGGGCCAGATCGGATCACGGGAAGGGGTCGCTCAACGAGCCTGAAGTTTGTATGGGATTTTGAGACATTTCGTTCGGGAGAAATATGAAAAACCAGTTTTTTATCAATAACTTTGGTTCCTTTCGGCCGATTACTTTCGATATCGGTTTTTCTTAAAGCGTGAATTATGAAAAATATTTCATCCGAGGACTGCATATCGATAAGAGTTAAAATAAAAAAGTTATTAGGCTTCAAAAATGGGATAACTTTTTTTATTGTTTCGCTTGAATGTTTGTATGTCGTGGTATTGCATCATTTTGCATTAATATTTTAATTATTTTTCAGGAAAAATATTTAAAATTTGACCTGTTTATTCAAAAAGGTTCGCGACATTTTTTGAAAATTTAGGGTTTCACAAATGATTTGATTGCTGGGAATTCCCGGTATCGACATTAGTCAATTTGACAAAAATGTTGTATTGAGCGTTTTTAGAAATATAATGAATGTGCATTGTGCACAGCGTAAATATTGTTTTGAATATCTCGTGATAAATGCTATAAAAACTGGATTATATTGTATCCACATGTATCGTTCAGTATATTCCATATGTAGCAGAAGTGTTTCCAATTTGCACAAAGTTTACGTGATGGGCTGCCAGCTTATTTGTACAACATTATCGTAATTCGTTCCTTCATGATTATAAATTAATGTTCCGTCGTTGGTTGCTCGATAAAAACACCTTGCTCTATTCGTTCCTACACGAAAACCGAAACGATCAAGTTCCATGTACGTGACCATATTTGCTTGGCTAGGGTGATTCAATTTACTAATTTAAACGTAAATTTTACAGGTTTATTTACAAAAAAAATTTTCATACCAGTTTCAACTCCATTCACTTCACTTTTAAACTATCTGAAATGGATACATTTTTAAATAAAACCTTTAAAGGGTAAGGATTTTTTTGTGAAAGATTTTTTTTTCTAAAACCTTAGCTGAATTCCCCTAACAGTGGTGACTGCAGTGCAAAATTTTGGACCACCATACATGTGTATTTATGGTTCCCGGATGGTAATTTCGTCTTATTGGGTTTGACTCGGGTGTCGGACTTGTGGCCCTCAGTTCGTCCCGTGTGAGACATTCTGCTGGCCACGTACTTACCAATTTATGGTACACGCTGCTGCCTGGGAAAAACAGGACGATTTCTAGTTTCCCGAGGAAACTGCCGCAGTGGCCAGCTCCAGGTAAACATAACCGTATAAAATGGCAAACACTATAAAGATTTTAGTATGGACGATTCAATTCGCTAGCTTTAGGATATGGAATGGGAATTTAACTTTACTGTACGGGAATTTTTTTTTGAAGCAATAACTTTGAATGTAAAATTGGTAGTTTTAGCCATTTCAAAACTTGTCCTTAAACTTTCGAAAATAACGTTAAAATATATCTAATGAAGACTTAATCCACTGAGTATTTTGTTACGAATTTCTTCTTGTCTAACGCAATCGTGTTAGTCGGGGACGATTCAAGTTTGTCTTATTGAGCTATCAATTGTCAAATATAATTCGTATAAATCAACTCAAAAAGTTTTACCGTTACAAATAAAACCAATCCCAAAATAAGTTCTTTCCCGACAATGAGCTCACATATTCGCTTTCATGAGGACGCCAAAAAAAACCCTTTGCCTGAACAAATATTTTCAAATAAATAATAAAATTTTCGAGCCCATCCCAAACAGAGCTGTAAAAACCACGAAACCTGCCCACCAATGCGTAACGAAGGCTGAAAATTTTCACAAATCGGTTGAAAAAGTTTCCAGTCTGCTTTACTGTGTTCCTTTTTTCGCTCGAGTTTCATCCGATTTAGAATATTTTTTTTGCTCTACTTTTCTTCCGGTTGTGGCGAATAAAAGGAAATTTATTTGAATTTGTGACAAATCGATAATTTTCTGGTCCCATTTGTGAGTTCGCTTTTATGAGCCTTTTTTGTACGACCAACCATAGGAGATAGAAGTATTGGCCAATTTTATTTTATTGCTCACGTAGAAGATGGCATGGTGGATAGCGAATGCCGAAAAGAGTGACAGTTGTCGCACTTTTAAAGATTTATTTCCTCTCGACGATAAGGAGCTTTCAATTTCATGCCTTGTTACTGGAAAGGTTTGAGATAAATTAGCCTAGTTCTCTCAACGAGAACTTTTCGTTGATATTCAAATGTGAATTGGGGGGATATTTATGGATTTTCTGAATACCAACCGAAAAGATATATGTATATCCTACTTTCGTTTGAATATCGCTCTTCCAAGGAGAGATGGCTGATCAAAAACTACCATGGATTTGACGGTACAAATTTAAATTCCTGAAAAAGTTTCTCATCCCGAAAATAATCTTTTTAGAACAAATTCTAAATAAGATACATTTTTCGGTATCACATAGATGTTTTCAAGCAACCAAATAAGCCACGCCTCTTTATGTTAAAACTTCTGGGTCGTACGGATATTTTTGAAACACTTTCCCCTTTAAACCCGTTTGTCTAAAGCAGAGTCCTTTAGTTTGTAAGTGAATAGTCTGCACGGTATTTCTTTAAATCAAAGACAAATCAATAAAAAAATAAATTTATTAAGATTCAAGATAACCACAAAAGATCTAACATCTGGTCACAGAAGTAGGAGCCCTTCATTTGAAAAAAAGGTCCAGGATTAGGATCAGGATCCTAAGTGACAAATAAGGATTTGAAATTTGTTACGGCCTTATTATACCACTATGTGTTTCGTTGAAGGACTTGAAAAACGCTAATTTTTGCAAGGGCACTAATTTAAACTTTTCCTGGTTTATTTCCACCAAAAATTAAAATATTTGATTGGTGACCGACCATCGCTAATTTTTTTTTTAAATACTGGTTAAAATCTTTGAATGAGAATTTTTTTTTGAGGAGTTTAAAAATTTCAACGGTTCTTATTATCTTAACTCTTGCTTAAACATTGAAATATTAACTTTCATTCACAAAATTTTCATCGAAACTGAATAGTGTTTGTTGGTTTAATTATTGTTATGTTGTACTCACAAAATGGTCGTTGTCTCTGTGCTTTATATGAAAGCGTACTTCCGGATTTTGCGTTTAGGTTTAGTTTCACTGTGAATGGATTATACTATTAATTCAAATATCCATTTAAACTAAAAAAGGCGTCTAACACATAATTTGAATGTGAGTTCTCACAATTTTAACAATCAACTTTCAGGCGGTACTTGTATCGAATCTTCTTGCGTTGTTTTCGGTGTTTTATCACTATCGATATTTTTGACGGATTTTTGATGTTTCTTTTTGTAGTTGTGTTCGTTTAATATGCTTAGAACAGAGGCAAAAATTGTGCTGAGATTTTTGCAATCTGTTCTCTGGTTTACGGAGTTGGGTGTATTGAAAATGTGACACATTTCCAAGAAATTGAGTGTGTGTTTGTTGTAGCTTGTGTCTAATACAGATGTGTTGCTTATATTAAATGTGTGTCCTGTTTCGATAATATGATCGATGAGAGCCGTATTATCTTTCTCCCTGGTTTTCTCTGTTCCTATTGGTTTGTTTATGTTTTTGTCTCTCTTTTCCTTTAATGTTTTGATGTTACTACTAATCCATTCACAGTAAAACTAAACCTAAAAGCAAAATCCGGATAGTACGCATCCGGATCCGGATCACATAAAGCACAGAAACAACGTCCATTTTGTGAGTACAACATAACAATAATTAAACCATCAAACACTATTTTTAATTTGTAAAACACATTAAAACACTTGTAGAATCCCTGAGGATGGTGTTAAACGACACCGAAACGTTGGAGTAGAAATAAGTATCGTTCATTTCTAAAAAATGTGACTGATTTGCCAGAAAAATTAACTTTAAAATATACAGTCGACATCCCAAAAATAACACTTATGATTTTTGTTAGTTGATTTATCAGCCTTATCGGTGAAAAGTGGTGTCCTTTTTAAGTAAGAAGATCGTGAGAATTTGAAATTTTATAGTAGGATAGAAAGTGAGAATAAATAAAAGATGGTGGAAATGAACGGGTAGCATTTTATTTTGAATTATTATTATCACATACCAAATGTTTGTATGTATGTATGTTGGTTATCCACCATGGGTGCACGGATTCACCGCAGTTTTGTTACCGTTCTG
The DNA here is from genome assembly GCF_029784155.1 of Uranotaenia lowii. Taxonomy (NCBI): domain Eukaryota; kingdom Metazoa; phylum Arthropoda; class Insecta; order Diptera; family Culicidae; genus Uranotaenia; species Uranotaenia lowii. The sequence continues at coordinate 319,477,729 of NC_073692.1, forward strand.
AAATATTTCAAATCATGGAGAGTAAATTGAGCTAACAAAACTTATCACTGTTGAGAAAATCAGACAGACCCTACAGATGTCAAATTTTGGATCGACAAACCTTGAAGCTCAGCGTAGCTGTCAAACTCAGCAAATGACCATTTCCGCTTAGACTCATTCTACTCGTGAAATCCGTACAACATGCATGCAAAGGTGGAAGGAGAACTTTAAGTGTTCCTCGAAAGTGTACAGAAACAGCTCCTTAACCTGTGATCAACGAATGCAAGCTGCGCTGAACAGCACAGGCAGTTTAAGGAACAGAACCCTCCAGCGTCACCGCGCGAGTGCATCCGGAGCAATCAACAAAACATCTGCAATTCCCACCAGACTACCTGAATCGCATGAAGTGCATGTCAGGACACTCAGTTCAACCGAATCAACACCTTAGTGTATCCGGAGCAAAGCGTTAAATACTTGCCAATCCTACCAGACCACTTAGAACGCTTGAAAACGCAGAAAGTAGCAGACAGGGAACGTAGTTCACCACAAACCGTACGTGATCGCAAAGCGTCGATTGCTAGTACCAGGCTACGTACATCGCATGAATACGAGCTGTCGAGCAGGAACCATCATATACGGAAAAACACGAGTTAGATCATTACTAAAAGATAAGCAAGGCCGATGATCGAGGTCATAAAAAATCCAATTGGAATCTCGAATGCAGCTCCGTAAGGCGATAATTGACGATAGGAAAACAAGCCCTCCAGAGAGGGCTTTTGTGTAGGACTAAAACATCGTGCTGGAGCAAATCCAACAGACCGGAGAACATCGTGGCAAAGAATCGCCTCTCTACACGCATTCGACGCCATCAAGGTGCACCCGATAGGGCGGGCAAGAGAACTATTCAGTTAGTGAGCAGATCAAACGGGAACGCGCACGGTAATTTGTCGTGGTCACTTATCGCCGAGAACGAACGTCTTCGCGTCCGAAAAGGAAATCGATTCCGGAAGGAATGTGCATGCTGCATGGATCGAGTGCGCGGATTGCCGAAGTGTGTGATGTGTGGAGCTGCATGTTGGCAAATTGAAGCCAATAGTTTCCAGGTGCATGAATGGAAATTAGTGAGACGGGATCGAAGCTGTGTATTGGTGTTCGTGAAAAAATAATGAAGAGCGCGATCTGTAGTCGGAGAGCGGGATCGTGAAGTAGTGTTCGGAAAAGGAAGACAAGAGCGCAATTGATCATCGGAGAGCCTGTGACTGGAAGAAATCTCACGAACACCATCACGCCATATGGTGCATTCCCCCCATTTGTTTTGATTCTTTCTTCTTTGCCGAAATTAAAGGAGAAAAGAAATCAAATTCAGCTGTTCGTCGTATGTGGATTTATGGAAGAAGGAGCGTATCTAGGCAAGGTAATTAAGTACTAGGCATAAGATCATTTCAAAGGCAAACCCAAAATCATTGGGAACTGTTTCCTTTTAAGAAACCACAGTTTGCATGGAATGTGCACTGTGACATAGAATTATAAAATCATGTTCGATACCATTTTCGTTTATGTGTGAATCATTATTGTAGAAGAATAACAATTTAATATACTATGAAATCAAAGCTAAAGAGAGTTGGTAACGTTTAGTACAAGCAAGTACCTTGAATGAAATCTTTACGGCAATAAGACAATGATAATGTTTTCAAGTCAATTTTTATCATTTGGCAATTGATCTAAATTGCAAACAAATACTGTGTGTCAAAAGAGTCGGCAATAGTTTCTGCCTAAGTATGTGTGCACGTGCATTTTTTTAAATATTAAGTTCGACTAATCTCAAATACAACGCGTACACCATATCCGGACCCTATGGCTTCGTATGAACTGTTATGAAGGTATATTTTGGAAGAACGAGTCAATTAGGTGGGCTAGTTTACTTACAGGTATTCCGGCATCCGTGTATATACATGGCCAGCTGGCAACTGATTGAACATTCTTATTATACAGTTAGTTATAATCGGAAACACATCTTACCTGTCGGCCAATTATGGGATTCGAACCCAAAAGTTTTCTTGCCGATACCGGGAATCGAACCCAGTACGCCTGGCATACCAAAACCAGACTCGCGCCAGCCTATCCACTAGACCACATTGGCGCTAAAATTCATATTCTCTAAAGATTTCTTACTTAAAAGGACATCACTTTTCATCGATATGGCCTATAAATCAAGTCACATACATAAATTACAGAGATTAATCTATTCTTAAAAGATAAGGTTTATTTTTGAAAATTATTTCGAACCAATAACAATAACAAAAATTATAAGAAAAAAACTTTATCAAACTCATAACATGTTTGATCTGAAACCTGAAAACTTGGAGGCAAATTCCGAGGCTGCTTAGAAGCGTCAACATTACTTAACTTAAACAATATTTCTTCGTTCGGCTACTTCCACGTTATGTTCAATTTCGGTGTCTCTTAAATAAAGATAAAGACCGTTTTAGTCAATTTTGGCTTTACAGACTGAATAAACTTATTCATTTATTTAGTTAAGTTGAAAGAGAAAGAAATTTGAATCTTTTGCCGTGCAGTTTGTAGAGATTAGATTAGATTATTAAAAGACGCAATTGGCTTAGAAATCACAGATTTTCAAGGTTGCTGCTGCTGATTGTTTGTTTTGATTTGGCCTTCCGATGGAAAAAGACGGGTTGGCCTCAGGAAGCGCAGATTTTTAAGGCAGCTGCTGCTGATTGTTTGTTTTCATTTGAACTTCCAGTGGAAAAAAGACCGATTGGCTAAGGGAGCGCAAACTGTTGCTACTGATTGTTTGTTTTGATTTGTCCTTCTGGTGGAAAACGATGGAATTTGCTTAGGAAGCGCAGATTTTTAAGACTACTGCCTTTGATTGTTTGTTTTGATTTTTCCTTCCGGTGGAAAAAGATCGATTGGCTTAGGAAGCGCTGGTTTTTAAGATTGTTGCTGCTGATTGTTTGTTTTTATTTGGCCTTCCGGTGGAAAAAGACGGATTGGATTAGGAATTGCAGTATTTCAAGGCTGCTACTGCTGATTGTTTGTTTTGATTTGGAATCTCGGTGGAAAAAGACTTTTTAAGGCTGTTGCTATTAATTGTTTGTTTTGATCTGGCCTTCCAGTGGAAAAGGACCGATTGGCTTAGGAAGCGCTGATTTTTAAGATTAGTAGCATCAATGACCTTATGATGGGAAAAGGTGGATTAGCTCACGAAGTGCAGATTTTTAAGGTTTCTGCTGATTGTCTGTTTTGATCTGGCTTCCCGGTGGAAAAAGGCGGAATTCGCAAAGGAAGTTTCTATTGATAATAGAGGTAAGATAGAATGTAGAGATGAGATGAAGGATATGCAGAAAATAAATCTTATCATAGAAAAATAAAATAAAATAAAATAATATTTGTATTCGGCATCACTGAAGATAAATAAAATGAAACAAATTTCTATGGCAACGTTTGTTAATTTGGCAACACTAGGTAAAACAAACAAAACAAAATCAGTCATTGATCTATTCTTGAGAGCGTATAATCACGGCACAGCCTAAGACACATAGGTTTATGTTCATATAAGTAGGTACTTTTAAACTGTAAATAAAATTTCATATTTTAGCTACACTACAGGTAAAACTGTTGCATAGAGATTACAAAGACAATCCCAAATAATTTTGACTTCAGTTTTTTTAACGAAAACGTCCTGTGTATGTTCACGAAAAAAAAACAAATGACAACACTTTTTAAGCACTGCGAATTATTTTATTATTTATCAAGATTAGTAAAGATCCGAGAATAAGAATCCAAATAAGTATTCAGTATTTGAATGTTAGATCAATATTTACAAGATCAGAATTCAGATCATACGGACATTCCGAATTCAAGATCAAAATCTAGACGGTATCGAATTTTGAAAACGTCGCCGACATCGCTGTTTCGAGAAAAAAAAAGAGTAGGTTTAGAATCAAGAGTAGGTTTAGGATTCGTATGAAACCAGAATCTGAATTCTACTTTGGTCAACTTCTATCGAAATTCTTATTTGACTGTTACAAGAAATACTTTGACAAAAGACAAATTCGTTATTCTTTGTTGACATTTATGTCGTTTGTCATTCACGACCTTTTCAAAGTTTTTGGTATATTAATTCAAATTTTAATTTATTTTGAACCAAGGTTAATCGGAAATTTAGTAGAGTTTTTATTCCTTGTTCGTTATTACTAATGAATCTGAGTTTCAATTCCGAAGTTCTGGTTGAAATATGTGATTTATATTCAACATTGATCCTTAGCAATTTGACAATTTATGATAAACGAAACATGACTCGCAAAAACCACATAAAACGAGTAAACCCCATCATCCAGGTTTGTCAATTCTATAATTTGTAATTATTTTCATTAGCCTAAGCTAGCGAATGAAAAAAATGACCATATTGCCCATTCAGCCATAGCACATTGTTTCATTTTCATAAACGGACAGCTCTTCTGCAGGGAGCTGATTTTCGAATGTCAAACATCAGAGTGCAATAAGTATTCGATTTCGAACGGTGTTACATAACCACAACCAACTACCGGCTGAAATTCCCTCTGACAAATTTTCCTCATTTTCCCTCAACCAAGTACCTACTTGAGCTACAAACACATTTCGAAAAAAGCGGAAAACATGCCTGTCATTTATTAAACTTGCTGCACGTGTGCAACGGCTCACCGCATTGTAGTTAAATCTATTTCTGATGCAAAATCGATTGAAACAATTCAGGCTGTTACTAGGTTTTTGGACTTTTTCCCGTTATAGTTTGTCCAGCGGCGCTTGTGTAAAATTTGAGCCGAATAATATCAGGTTTTCGAGCGTTGAAAGGCGAGGAGCAATCGGAAAAAGTTAAATAAACTGCTAACCATCGGACAGTTGGAAGGGTCTTTTCTGCTTTCGTTCCATTTGAAATCCTAGAACTTCGAAACATGTTATGTAACTTCAATTTGATTTCCCACTAAATAGGAACAATAAAGTGCATGCTCTTCACTTTTGCCGGTGTCTGCTATCAGGTCCAGCACAAAATGGAAATTTTATTCAAATCGAGCCGGATGAAAAATGGGAAGCTAATTATACGGTTTCGTATCGTGGCTCGTGCAGTGGAATAAAATTTTCGAAAATTGAGCACAATGTGCTTGATAGAACAAAGCTTTCGCACAGACAAACGAACTTTCTCATTTTGAAGATGTTGCGTGATATTCTAAAGTAACATTAACATGAAATTAGATCCATTATATCCGTATATCCATAATTGCAGTTTCATGGTCATCAATAATTGTTTCTGAGGCATCATGCACATTTGCATTACTTACCTTTTAAAATAGCTCTTTTATCATTGGTATTAAGGTCGTTAAGTTTTATTGTCCTAATTTCATATTTTTACTCTGATTCTGGAGAGGTTTATGTCGTCCGATATAAGTCTAGTTTTTGTTAAAAAGTGGATAAAACTGTGAGATCCGTGATTTAAAAATTCTCAATAATACTTAAAATTTGATATCCATCATCCATCATGTTTGGATTCGCTCCAGACTTATACAATATGCATACTAACGAATTTTGCATCTTGATTTTTTTATTAAAAAAGTAGATTTTTTTTTTCAAAACATGTGCTCTTATTGATCATATTTTTATCACCTTACAGGTTGATTAAAAACCGTTAAAATCTGACCTTAATTTTTGCTACCAACTTAGTTTTAGTATCTAATGCATTATTAGTACTATTTTTGGTATATCTCTATGCATTATTAGTATAAGATTTGTTACGGAGGATGTGAATCGAATTCATCTCTTGATGATCCTATCGCATCTGGTAAGCTTGGTATTTTGCGAAATACATAAAAAATAATTGATCGGAGGTATAACAAAAATTCATGTTGCGCAGTCATATGAAAGTAAAATATGAGATATCTCCCCAGTAAACATTTTTGTAGCTGTTTTCCTACGCTATTCAATTTACACCATAGAATGATCGTATGTAAGTGACCAAAACAGCTTTTAGCTACCAGAGTGGAGGCAATATACATAGGAGAGAGAAGGGCTAAATGCGCATACTAACTCATTTTCTCCCATATTCCAATAGATAGAAGTCTAAAAACTATATGCACATGAGCGGACATCTGTTTTATATACGTTAGAGCAATTTATTTTTATTATAGAAGTAGTCAAAATATCCGATTTCTGAAACCGGGCGGGCTAAATGCGCATATTTATATTTTAAGCTATATTTCAGTTCCACTTGTAATATTTTCGTATACAGTGAATCCCGATTTCGTCACCCCCATGAAGCATTTTAGGGTGACAAATACTGTTCTGTGATAGAGCTTTTATGAGCATTTGAGTGAAAGTACAGGTTTCACATAATTTTTGGTAGTCACACTATTTTATACCAGTTTTTTTAATTTTATTTTTATTTTTTGCATACATAGACCACATCTTTCACCTAAAAAATACTCAGTGTGAGTGGAAGTCAATCTAAAGCTGTTTTCTGTAGGCCAAGCTTTTTCTAGTGAGAAGTCCATGAAAATCGATCTTCCATAGAAAAAGATTTCCTGTCAGTTATTATATCCAAGAACGACTAATTTTCTACAAGCGTGTTGATTCGTGCTGTGCTGACACTCGGTCGAACATGCCGAACAAAACAAAGTATAAAGAAACGCTTGAAAAAGCTTGAATAAACAAGGATCTAAAAGAGCTGGTCACTTTTAGTTTCAGCTGTTCACTTAGTAATACGCGTTTTAATTTAATCCGAAATCTAGTGATAAAACATAAAATCAGTCACAATTCATTTGTGAAAGAACAAGGCTGCTTAAGCTTGTTGGTTTTTTCCAGATTGATTGAAAATTAAGAAATATTTACAGATTTTATTCTGTTGTATCAAATTTCTTGGATGCAAATGTATTTTTTTCTGCGAGCTTTCAGTGTTTTTTGTAAAGAAAATAATCTATCTCATATCAAAGACGCAATGAATGTTTGGTTTGGAGTCTCGGAAGAAATAATCTTTTAGTACAGCTCCTGAATTATTGTCGAATCAGTCTTTTCTGGATTCTGTCCAGTCCAGTATTAGCGCAACAAGTTTTAATTTTGTATGGAAAATTTGTATGGGAAAACATAATTTTCATTCAAAAATTGCCATAGATGAACTAAAAGTTTTAAAAATATAACTTCGGATTAAAAATATTCCTTGATTTTTGCAGTACAATTGATCTGAACAAATCACAAACCTAACTTGAACCCTAGAAAAGATACTCGATGTTATATAAAATTTTTGTTTTCAAAATTAGTATTTTAAATTTTAACGTTTTTAACTGCTTATTTCGAAGATGTGTAACCGTAGGATGAGAATGAAAAATTGTAAAAAACTGCTTTGCATAGCCAGGGAATTTATTGATTTATATAACCTTTGCAAAATCATTTCATTAAACTATTTAAAGTTCTTGCATGCAAAGTCTGTCATTTTTAAATGTATTTCAATGGATTCAGATTTATTTTTATTTTGAAAGGGTTATCTATAACTTTTTCATGAAATGCTTAGCTGCTTGTCATGTAAGCAAAAAATGATGTTTAAGAATAGTCAAAATTTAAAATTAAAGACCAACTTCATTTCAAGCTTATTTGAATTTTCTGGATGATTTATTGTGCAATAATTTCTTCTTTCATCAAATTTCCATACAAAATTGAAACGAGTTGCGCTAATTCAGGAATCAACCAAATCATCATCAATTTTACACTAACGCTTGGTGACCCAAAAGGCACCAAAAAAATGATGGAAGCAAAAAGTCATTTTTTGCAACGATCTAATTACGAATTTCATAGCATTTCAATATCTTTGAATTCTGTAAAAATTTGCAATCTGCTAATTTTTCTTAAACATCTTTTTTAATTATCTTATTAATATTTTTTATAATGATTGTTTCTACGATTTTTAGTTTTCAGCTATTTTGTAGCCAATTGTATAATGTTAACAGAAAAAATAATTGTTTATATGCTCATATAATAATCATAGATCAGAAAGGTATGATACATGAAATGTTTCTAGTTTGATGTTAAATAAATTTTTAATAGGCAGTTTAACTCTATCTTTCAATGCACAATGTTTATTGACAAGACAAAACGAAATTTGAGTCTATCTATATATATAAAAGAATTTCTGTCTGTCTGTCTGTCTGTCTGTCTGTCTGTCTGTCTGTCTGTCTGTCTGTCTGTTCCCTATAGACTCGGAAACTACTGAATCGATTTGCGTGAAACTTGGCAAGTAGGGGTATTGGAGGCAGGGGAAGGTTTCTATTATGGTTTGAGACCCCTCCCTCTCTCATGAAGGGAGGGAAGGGCCTCCCAAACAAAAGACAATTTTTTGCATAAGTCGAGAACCCATCAAGCAAATGGTATCAAATTCGGCATGGGGTGTTATTTGGGAACGAGGAATATTTCTATGAATATTTGGTACCCCTCCCTCTTCTCAGTGGGATGATAGGAAGGGGGAAGGGGGGCTACCTTACAATTTTTCATATAACTCGAAAACTAATCAAGCTAATGGAACAAAATTTGGCATAGAAGGGTAGTGGAATACGAAAAATGGTTCTATGATTATTTCAAACCCCTCCCTCCTTCCATTGGAGATACAGGAAGAAGGGGGGGGGCTTTAACCACTTTTTTATTGCATAGCTTGAAAACTATTCGAGCAAATGAAACCAAATTTGGCTAGGAAGGGTAAATGGGTACGATAAACAGTTCTATGAATATTTGATACCCCTCCCTCCTTCCAGTGAGGATATAGAAAGTGGGGAGGGTGCTCCTTTACAATTTTTAGCATAACTGGATAAATAATCAAGCAAATGGCACCCAATTTGACGTGGGAAGGTATATGATTACGATAAATGTTTCTATGATATTTTGAGAACCTTTCGTCCTTCAAGTCGGAAAATCTTAAGGGGGGAGGGTCCTCCCATATAATTTTTACATCCCTCGGGAACTTACTAAGCATATGGAATGAAATTTGGGTTGAGAGGGTATTTGAGCACAGGGAAGGTTTATGTGAATATTTGGTACTACTGCCTCCTTCCAGTGGGGTGATATGAAGGAGTGTGGGAGGGGGGGGGGGGGGTGCTCCTTTACAATTATTCGCATTACTAGAGAACTAATCAAGCAAATGGAAACAACTTTGGCATGGGAAAGCTTTGGCATGAATACGTAAAATGGTTATTAGCTTATTTGAGACTTCTTTCTCCTTCAATTGAGAATGCAGTTAGGGAAGACGGAAGCTCATATATGTATGATTGTTTTGCATAAACCAAAAACTTATCTAACAAATGGAACAATCATTCAATTTAGCAACTGGGGAAGAATTTGGCATAGGAGTGTATTTGAATACACGGAATGTTCAATCTTGATCCTGTTCTTCCAGGTAGGGGATAGGTAGGAAGAGCGGCTCCGATACAAATTTTATAGCATAACTCGACAACTAATAAATCAATCGAAACCAAATTTTGCATGAGAGGGTATTCGAGCTCAAGATATGTTTTTTTCCGGTAGTTTAGCATCACTACCACAAATCAGTGGAACGATATAGAGGGAAAAGAGGGCATTGATAAAATTTGTTTAATATTTCGAAAACTTATCGAGAAAATAGAATTAAATTATCATGGGAGCAAATTTGTGTACAAGCAATGTTTCTTCGATGGTTTGAAAACCCCTTCTCTTGCCAGAGGGGAGATATACAGTAGGGAGAGGGACACCAATTTTTTGAATAACTCGAGAACTTATCGAGAATGGGGCCATATATGACGTGGGATCGTATTTGTATACAAGAAGTGTTTTTCTGATGTTATGAGACCCACCTTCTTTCAATTAGGGATATAGGAATGGGGGTAATTTGTATGATAATTCGAGAACGAATAGGTAAAATAAATGTCCCATGATGTTGTTTTGTTACTGAAAATGCTCACATGATAGTTTGACAAAGTATCATATTTATATAAAAAATATTTAAAAGTTATAAACTTTTTAAGCAAAGAAATTCAGAGTCATAAAAAGGATTAAAACACGGATTTAAAAAAAATAATTAAGATTTCAAAATAAAAAAATTGCTAATTCATTTTGAAAAAAAAAATTTAAAGATATTGAAATTGAACTTAAAATTTGTGCAAATAATAACAAGTCAAATAACTAGGTACCACAAGTTTCAAAAATTTTTGAAGGTGTAGCAAAGCACACCGGGTCAGCTAGTAAAAAATAAAATTAAAAAGGCATTGAAGGTTTTTTTCCAACAACCTATTTTTAATTATTTGACTTATAGAAATAAATCCTTCAGAATGGTCACTTTTCATGTCACCCAAAATGGAAACTATTTACTTCAGAAGTTGCCAAAGACATTTATTTTATTATATTTATCTTCATTTATTTTTTTCTTTATTATAATTTTTCATTAAATTTGATTTATTTACGAAAACTTCTATTAAAACAAAATTTTATTTACCAAATATTCTTAAATTTTATTCCATATTCCACATATTTATTCCTCATCCTACAAATTTTATTTAATTTCTGCACATCCTTCATCTCATCTCAACATTCCTTCTCAACTTTTTTCTCAATAGAACCTTTTATTTACAGACTTTTGGTTTTATTAAATACAAAATTTTATATTCCAAATATCCCTCATCTCAATTCTCCATTCCATTCCCATCAAAAGCTTTTCAAATTATAATTTTATTTATTTTCTGCATATTCTTCATTGAATCCGAAAATATTCTACACAAAAGCTTTCTCAAACTGTGCTTTTCCTGTCGCTCTGTTTTTGTTATCCAGAGCCGGAACAATTCCAAAACATTCTTAGCAACAGCTTTCTCAAACTATGCTTTTCTTGTCATTCTGTCTTCGTTTACGAGAGTCGAAATAGTTCGATAGTATTTTTAGAAACAGCTTGCCCAACCAGAAGGCCAATTCAAAACAAACAATCAGCAGCAGTAGCCTTAAAAATGCAAATCAAAATCTGCGCCTCCTAAGCCAATTTCATCTTTTTCCACCGAAAGGCCAAACCATAACAAACAATCAGCAGCAGAAGCCTTAAAAATCTGCGCTTCTAAAGCCATTCCGTCTTTTTAGGCCAAAATCAACACACATAACCAGCAGCAGCAGCCTTAAAAATCTGCACTCCCTAAGTCAATTCCATCTTTTTCTGCCGGAAGGCCAAATCAAAGCAAACAATCAGCAGAAATTGCCTTAAAAATCTGCGTTCCTAAGCCAATTCCTTTTTTTTTTTCAACTATAGCCGAATCAGAAGCAGTTTTGTTCGTAGCAGTAGCCAACCTGTGCTCCCTGTGCCAATCCGTCTTTTTACAGGAGGCCGAATCAGAAACTAATTTTTCGTAGCAGCAGCCTTAACAATCTGCGCTCTCTGTCCTTATCCTACCAACCACGCTATTGTCGTGTTTATATTAAGGTTGCCAGATTTTTTTCCACTCCCATCCGGGCCTAGCGATTCCGGGCATTTTTTCAAAAAAACCTGGGCATGGATTTGAATATTTCAAATCCAAAAACCGAGCAAAAATCGGGCAAAATTTAGGTGTTATTATATACAAAAGCAAAGAAAAAATGCAAAAAAATATTTTTTTTTGTTTCAATTATAGTCGTTTTACCATCTTTATGGCATTCGCGACTCTATCAACGTTGCAGTTGGCGGATCGTTATTGAAAAACATATCCGGTACAACTGTGTTCGATGTTTACTCTTGGGCTCGAACTTGCGGAAATCGGCTCAGGAGACAACAGACTTGCCAACTGAGCTATATCACAAGCCCAAAAAATAATAATAATAATAATAATTTTTAATTAATGTAATGCAGACTTCCAAAAACTTTTTGGAACACTTAAATATTGAAAGGTTTATAAAAGTAAATCAGCGAAATTATTTGAAACAACCGTTGAAAATTTCCATACCGTTAATCGATTTTGCTGAAACTTACTAAAAAACTTTGAATTTTTTATGGTTTCTTTGTGAAAATTGTGGAAAAATCCGGGCAATATCCGGACTTTTTTTCACGATATCCGGGCAACCGGGCCGGACCGGACTTTCTCGAAATTTTGCATCAAATATCCGAGCAAACCCGAATAAAACCGGGCAATCTGGCAAGCTTAGTTTATACGATTCTTATGAATCTCAATTCAAAGATTCACTCAGAAACGTCTGCCACTCTCATGAATAGATCAATGACTGACTTTGTTTTGTTTGTTTTGCCTAGTGTTGCCAATATAACAAAAGTTGCTAAAGAAATTTATTTTATTTTATTTATCTTCAGTCAGGGCCGTAGGAAGAACCAACTCATGGGGGGGGGGGGTTTTGATGACTAATTTTTACCTATGATTTTTTGTCTAACAACACACGAATAAACAAAAATTAAAACAAATTATGTTTATAACTATATGATTATTCATTTTGAAGTACTCATGAATAGTTTTCGTATGAAATTTTAACTTAAGAAAAGACACGAATGCCACATGGATGATAAAGTGTCATTAATAAAACCTTTAAAAAAGTAACTTTAGAAAAGTGGTCCTTAGCCTAGAGGGTGATCAAATTTTTTTTAATGAAACCTAGAAACAAAATATGAAATTTGCTTTCATCGATGGTTAAAAGTTTTGAATTTGTTCAAAAGTCTGATAGATCAAACTCTTTTGCAAATTACAAGATTCTTACCTTTGATGAAAATAAATAAAATCTCAAAAAAAAAAAAAATAGTTAGAGATAAAAAAATTTCGAATCAAAATTGCTTAATTCCAACTTAAACTAAACTTATGATTTTAGTTTGAAATTTGGCTTTAAAAAAGTTGAAAATGTTAAACAATACACAGAAAAAAAAATGCAGATTTTTTAGGTGAAGACATGGTACATGTTTCTTAAGCAGGAAATATTTTTCATGAAGAATGAATTCCGTGTTCAAAATACTGTGATTTATATTTTTTAATATAATTTGAGATATTTTGCATGAATCAAAACTTAGAAAATTTACGCAAATTCTACTACTGATTAAAAACTTTGAAATCTGGAAATTGAATTAACAAGCAAATTTTTAAGTTTATGTTCTCTTGAATTTCTCAACAATTTTAAGTTGATTGAAAAAATTAATTTACAAGCTATATCTTTTTCTCAATTTTAAATCTGAATTCTAAACCTGAGTTCAAAAATTTAACTTTTAATCTGTTTCCGAATTTCTATGCGATTTCCGAAATGTACAAAAAATACGATTTCTGAGCACAAATCTCAGAGCCCTCATTCATGAATCTATAATTTAAATTCTGTAGTGCAGTTTAAATCTTAATTCATCATTTCAATTATTTATTTTTAATCTGTTTTGTGAATCTGTTTTAAAATGTGAATTTCGAATGATGAATATGAATCTGGTTTTCAATTTTGGATCGCCACTTAGAAGCTTTAAATGTTTAAGTTTTGTGTTAGAATTAAGTTTAAGAACTTAGAATTTGAATAAAAAACAAATTTCTTCTTTTTCCATATTCAGAAAACTATTATCAAACGAAATATTGAAATTGCATTTGATTTTCGAAAAACATGATTCAAATTTGATATTAAATGCAAAGCCAAATTCGAACAAGGATTTCAAAGCAGCTTTTCATTCCTACTTTCTTATGATTATTCGAACTGAAAATCAAGAATCCGAAACTTAATACAAAATCAGAAATACGAAAATATGGAAAAATACAATTTTGGTTATAGGAATATGGAACCAGAACCTCCAAAATGGGTTTAATTTAAAATTTAATATTCAGACCTTAATTTCTATGATAAGGTTGCCATATTGCTCGGTTTTAACCGGATTGATCCGGTTTGTTCTCATTCTCATTCTTAAGTCAATTTAAAAAAAAAAAACAAAAAGTGTGTTGTAATTTTTTTTATTTATGCGTCGAAATTTTTTGAGCAAGTTTCAAAAAATTATCATGAAAGGTTTTTATAGTTTATTTTTTATTTTTTATGAGCTATTCCTAGGTTTTGACAAAAATTGGCCGGTTTTGTCTAGATTTGGTCGACCATTTTGAAGTCAAATACCCGGATTTTGCCCGGTTTTTATATAAAACAGCCCGGATTTGTCCGGCCCGGATACGTGCTGAAAAAAAACTGACAACCTTATTCTATGAACAGGTGAGAAAATTTTGAACAATTGTTCAAGAATTTAGAACTTGAAATGGGTTTTTTAGGTTTCTGTATTAGTTTTTGGTTCAGATAGTTACTATTGAATATCTTTGTTCTCTTATCATAATTTGATTATGAATTTGAAATTTTGAGTGTAGATTAGAATATTTCGCTTGCTTTTTTGGATCCTCATGGGGGGGGTTTAACCCCCAAAACCCCCCCCGTTCCTACGGCCATGTCTTCAGTGTTGCCGAATACAACTATTATTTTATTCTAATTAAATATGATTTATTTTCTGCATATACTTCATCTCATCCTTACACAAACTTTATAAGAACACCTCAGAAATTTTAAAGCAAATACCAAACTGAAACGATTTACACTTTGGTGTACCGAAATCTTTGTTCAAATTCCATCTAAACTCAAATCGAAAGCACCTCCATTCTACTGTTTACCAGATAAACAGAGAAATCTCTCCTTTTTCTGTCATAAAGTAGATCAAGGATACAGCAGTACAAAAAAAGAGTGTGTCCCCTCCAGCCAACAAACTCGTAGAAAGTTTCCAATCCCTCCTACTTGTTTGCATTGACAGTGTGCACAAAATCCATATTCAAATAAACGACGACTGTAGCTGGAGTTTTTTGGATGAGCATGAATTGAATTTAAAATTCGTTTCGATCACGCCGGTAAAGCTGGATCCGGAAATGGCACCCAGATTTGGGTGATCTGTATCAATTTATTATTTAGCTTGAATTTCAATTTTGATATGTTCTCATCCCATTTTTTCTTCTGGAATACAAAATAATCAATAGGAATACATTCAATTTTCAATTGTAGCACATTCTACCAAAAACTAGCATCCCAAGCTTGGCGTGATGAATGTGCATCGTAAATGTTCTGAATAAAGGAAATGCATTTGAAACCACTTTTTTTCTGTGCCCTAAGCAATTCTATTTGCACCTGTTATTTGAATGCGGAGAATGTTGGATGATGGCAAGGAAAAAATAAATCCAAAACGTTACCTATCACTAGTAGGTTTATTGGAAGCTGTATCCAGGGGGTTCAGTTTGACAGATCATTTCTGGTTTGGTGAAAAAATAAATCTTCTTTTGCTCATTGGATTTTGAACAATGGATTCCTTTATTGTGAAAGTTCAATTTCAAATTAAAACAGTGAATATTTTTGTGAGTTCGACAAGTTCAATTGACATACATAGAAGAATCAAATGACAATCAAGAATATGAATAAAGACTTTTGTTACGAAAACATACTCGTATTTTTAAGTGCCCCTCTAGCTAAACAAATAAAAATCTTATCGAAAATTTTATTAGTCCCAAGCGTAATCCCATCCACCCCAAGTATTTTCTCTGAAATTGGAACTATCTGAAGTGGAAGTAGTAGAGAAAAAAGTAAATCGGAAATTCACTGAGCCATCAACAACATGCAAGCGCACCGGTTGACATGTAAATTTATGGCCCGAATCGCTCTCCCGCCCACAAATCGTAAGCAGTCCTGCGTTCGGAGGAAAAAAAGCGCGGGAAAAGTGGACGGAACATGGTGCACCATTTTCCTACATACATCGCGTCGTAAGGTTACGTGCATGGATTTTCCCGGGCTATTTGGCACACCTCCGGAATTCCTGATGTTGCGTGTTCCGGTCGTAAAAAGGAAATCTGTCAAAGCTGCTGCCGATGCAATCATCAGTCGTCCGACGTCGTCATCATCATCATCAACTACATCATCAGCAAACATCATCACCGCCATCATCATGATCACATTTATCAGTTGCTGCTGCACCGGGTTTGACTTGGTACCGGAAAATGTTCCGAATGCATCGGGAAGCATTTTCACATCCGGGATGTATTTTGCTGACGTGGAAACATTACGGTACCTCGGATCGATCACGGTTTGTCACGTTCTTCCGGCTGAATGGGTTCTTCCGGTGCGGGAGCTGTTTAAAGTTACATTCCGAAAATAATGTGCACGTTTACAGGTTGGGTTCTGTTTTACGGAAACCTGACCTAAATGTCAGTGAAAGTCAGCTCAGTAATCTGAGCCAAATCAGATTGCAGCAGACTTCAGTTCGACAAATCTGTCAAACTTTATGCTGCAAAATAATGTAAGGTGTTAAGTTAAAGCAGTGATTGAAATCCTCACCAATTTTCTCATCAGAGGCATTCAAAATACACACTTTGAGGCCTCGCATAGCTATACAGGAGACGATACATATACATTCATTCAAACCTCCCCCCCAAGGGATTGCAGTGGAGAGAGAATTCTTTGCATTTGGAATGGTAATGATCAAAATTCCACAAAGCTTCACAAATTGCAACAATTTGCAACAATTAGCACATTTTCACTCTCTCTGAGCACCGTTTCCTCTCATTTTAACTTAAACCTTCTAATCCTCTCTCACAAATTGCCACAAATTACCACAAATTCAATCATTGGCTTCACAATTTGTGTGATCATTGACGATGATTCTCCGTTTATCTCAGTCCCCTGCTCCCCCCATGAGCAGCGTTGCCACATTTAAATCTGTATTTTCGAGGCAAAAAATCTTTTAAATCTGTATAAAATCTCAAAAATCTGTATTAAAATCTGTATTCAAAATTTTGATTTCGGATACTAACATTGCACTGCGGCGACCTTTTTTATAATGCGTGGCGCACTAATCTAGTTGCCCTCTTCATTATTGCGAACTGCGACATTTGTTCGATCTTTCAAATCAGTTTTAATCCTGTGATTTTGCTACATGCAATCCGCTTTTTGGTTTGTTTGTACAACGAATTGCGACTTCGAAACATTGCACGAAATTATATTTCCAGTACAACGAACAAAATACATATCCGCTACCGCTACATGTAAAAAATAAGGTCACACCAACTTTAAACTGGATATGTTTTGTAAAATGCAACGATCTTTGTCCAACCTGAGTTTAACAATCAGATGGGATTTGGAAATTGTGTCAATTGTCTCTGATCAGTTTCTGTATTTAGTTGTAAAATATTCACTGCAGCTGAAGTTAGCCAAAAATATTTAACAAGGTACCATTAAAAGTTACATTTCGTGTAATGCAATGTCTGATCTTGGTGTATGATTTTCTAACACAGGTTTGAAAACTCTTTTCAAACCCTTGCATTGATGCAGTTCCGAACTATAATCTGGAAGATTTTTCTCATTTGTGAGCATGACAACTGATGACTTGAACGTTGGATCATCAAAGGAGATTATTCTCGATTAACTCAAAGCATAATCAAAATATCATAGAAATTTTTTCATTTGCTGAAAATCTGTATAAAATCTGTATAAATTTCCAATTATCTGTAATCTGTATATACAGATTCTTGGTTTGAAAATTTAAAAAAAATCTGTATGTTCACTGAAAAATCTGTATATGTGGTAACGCTGCCCATGAGGAGGATCTGCTCTGAGAGACACTATCCGTTTGCTGCCCCGAACGAACTCTCTCAACGTTCGGTTGCTACATGATGCATGAAGAAGACGAGGCACACATACTCATTTACGTTGTTGAATTTGAATAACTCGAGCCGACCGCAAAGGTTGAGGCAACAACAAAAACAACCGAACTTATTGCGTTGCACGGCCCGCAACGTATGGTGAAAGAGGGGGGAAGAAAAAGAAATGAAAAAACTAGCTGCCTGCGTGCGGTTGCTGTGCAATAATAGCAATAGCAGAAAAACCTCACGCATTCGATCCAGGCACAAACGAAGAGACTCGGGTTTGCTCTGCCTTTTGAATTCGGTTCCCTCAAGGTTGTGACAGGAGATGAGTGAGAGCCATTCGTTTGGTTTTTTGGATTCGCTGCCTCGAATGTATATTGCTTCATGAAGGCGGCCATGTTGAGAGCGTATACATCATCGGTTTTGTCGTTTTCGCTGCCTCAAAGCAACCTTTGCTTCCGACTGCAGCCTTGCCAGATCTACGGATTTCTCCGTAGTTCTACGGATTTTGACCATTTCTACGGAGCTACGGATCGATGCTCCAAATCTACGGATTTTCAGCATTTCCTACGGATTTTCTACGGATTATCGAATAAATTCAAGGGATTCTGCGGATCAATGAAAATTCTACCTGACGACCAAAAAAAAAAAAAAGGTCATCAAGTTTTGTTTAGCCGAAAACAGTACATTTTTCGTTTTTCGTGAAATCTACGGACTTAAGCGGTTTTCAATCTGGCAACGCTGCTTCCGAGTAAAGCGTTGAGCGAGAGATGGTTGATCAACTCATGCTCAGCAAAATTCAATCACTGATACCGTATTCGTTTTCACCACCCGAAAGTTTTGCACCATCCACGCTGAAAACGAGCATGAATCGAGTTTTGCACTCTCCTTTGTAGGTGTGCGTGAAATCGGCAGTGTCAACAAAAAACATCAAGCTGTCAAAAATCCATTACAGCTGGTATTTTGTTTTCGTTTTACTTCGAAAATTGAAATGAAATTTACTTTAGTTGATCATTGTCTTTTAAACAATATGAAAATTTTAGCATGAATTTATGTATTATGTTGAATTGTTAAGATTTCAGATTTATTTTGCTTAGTAGATTCGCCTCTGGCTCTGATGAACTGCAATACCGGCTGATTCTGGGCGGTCTATGTTTGCTGCTGCTAGACTGCAGTTACCCCAGCTTGAAGGTTCCGGTATTTTGAACGTTTATTTCTCGCAAATCCTTCGTTCGAGTACCTATTTCCATTTAAGATTACAAAAAAAAAATCTTGGGTGCGGGTGTAGTATCGAACTACCGTTTTTGGAGGGCAACGGGTGGGAATCCGGGAATTGGCGCAACCGAGCATCGTCACTCTAAGGCACAGCTCGAAGCTTGCTGCTAGTAGAGTAGCTTCGATGCAGCTGAACGCTTCTTGCTGTGAAGACCAACTTATAGAACCCTCCCGAACAAAAATACTTTTCGGTTTGGGCGATTCCACCAGATCTTTGGGTTGGCCTTTTTGCACTCTGATTTGCTGCTCTTTTTCGGCATCGCCTGGAACCGATTGCAGCAAGCCTTCTGGACACATTTCTTCTTGGGAGCGTTGTTTGCTTTGGAACGTGCCATCCAGGTGAAATTCTCTGCCTCTGTTGGAAACGACACTGGTATTGAATCCGGAACAAGTTTCCGTTCTTCGGGATAAAAAGAGAAAAAAACATCTCGAACGCAATTTTTGCGGTATAGAAATAAACCAACCAGCTGATATTTGTTTACATCGGGAAGCACGTGTTTTCAAAATTCATGATAGTATTGGTGAGAGCGCAAGCAACACCAAATATTTTCAGAGTGTTCCACCGTCCACTTTATGGTGCACTACCAGTGCACTACTTATCGTGAAAACGAGCATGAAAACGATAAAAAGTGCACTACCGGTAGTGCACCGGTGCACCACCACTTGAAAACGAATTCTCTATGAGTTAAAGTAAAGTCAGACTACAGTAGACTTCAGTTTGACAAATCTATCAAATTTTATGGTGCCAAATAATGTAAGGTGGAAATTTAAGTTCATGTCTAATGTTCCTATAAGTTAGAAACCATTTGCTCAATTCGTTGCATTCAATAAATCCGAAGAAAACATTTTGTATTGTTTGACTCTATTTTTTCTCTCATTTCTTCTTCTCTATTTTTTTTCCTAAAAAATCATAATGAATTAAGCTTTTAAGTCTTGTAAGTCTCTGTGTTAAATTAAGGTATACCTAATCTATAACGTAATTCGAATAATTTTCAAATGATGAAAATTGGTATCTTATCATTTTCAATCTTTTTTCATGCTCGTTTTTCAACTGAAAGAGGTTAAAGATACAATGCATCATCGCATAACTTATATGAAATCTTTATCGATGGAAACCTTTGGGAATACATTAAAAAATACTTGACTTAACAAAATCATTTATCAAATTGTAGGCTTCTAATTTGTGACATTCTTAGAACAACAAATTAAAAATAAAATGAAATGCAATTCCGTCACCTTAGAGAACTGCGTCTGAAGTCAATTTAAATCGGATATGATTGAAAGTCCGCCATGTTTGTAAATTTTGAAATGATTTTGCTCCCGCGCGGGCTTTAAATGAGAAAATCATCGTCATGTTCTGTCTGCAACCAGCAGGGCATTCGGATGGCTCAAAATCAGATGGGAACTGAGTACCCAATATTAAACAATGAGAGAACTGGAAAGTATTATCGCTGGCAACGATTTGCAGGCTATGAGAGCAAAATCTTGCGCTATTTTGCATTCTTCCGATAGGTACGAATAAGGTGTTTTCGTCGCTTTAGAAAGAAATGAAATTTATTTATTGCTTCACTTAGGTAATTTTTTTTAAACTTTCGTAAGATCATTCTTTAATATATTTGAAACGTATATTAAAACAAAATATGAATATATGTAGCTACAAAAATGTTTGCTGGATTATTTACGTCCTAACAGTAATCCTGACCTCTACGAATTACACGCTGAATCAATCCAGCAAACTTTTTATATGGCTTCTGATCGTGAACTCGTGGTCATCATGGGGGACTACAACTTTATAAATTTTTCCTGGACTTATGTAGAAGATCTTGATGCCTTTATACCCAACTATGCTGAAGATGTCCCGGTTGAAAACAGCATATTTATGCTATCTTGGATACAGTTGTACCAAAAACAACTCCTGAAATTGGATCTAACAATCGCAAGCCATGGTGGAATCCGCATCCTCGGCTATTACTAAACCGCTTAAGAGAAGCAAGAAGGCGTTTCCTTCGTTCAAGATCTAACGAAGATAGGTCTGTTCTGTTAGATGTTTAAAAAAAAACTTCGAACTAGTTTTGTGAGTACGAAAACCGCACTCAAATTGAGCTTAAAACAAATCCCGATGCTTTTAGGTCATATATCCGTAACTGAAAAAAACTAGTGCAGGATCCTAGTTGATATGGCATTTTCCGGCAAGACAACAGAAATGTTTACCGACTCCACCAACTTGTTTGTTGAGTTCTTCCAGTCAGTTTTCCTGACGATGGACTCACTTCAGCTGTATCTCTTGAATCTTTACCGTCATACAATATCATTTTACCTACTCTTACACTTTCTGATGTTGCATCTATAATGCCCTCATACAGTGAGCGAAATAAGAATAGCACCACTATGTGTTTTGCTTGTTAAAATATGCATGTTTGGAAATCACCAAAATTTCATTCTACAAATTGTTTTGAGTTGTTTAACGGATAAATCAAGCATAAGTTTACTTTTTTGGACGTTGCAATTGGCGTTGAGGACCAAAACTATGGAAAAAGGGTGCGAAATAAGAATAGCAACACTTGTGTTTTTCAATAAAAACAAGATTATTTCTAAAAATTTACCGTGTAAAAGTGAATAATAATGCTTCTACAAACTATTTGAATAGATAACTGCATTTTAAGGATTTTTCTAGAATTCCAGAGTTTTCAAAGGTTTTAAAAGGGGGTTTGAGGAGATGCTCTTCTAGAACTAAGGAATTTGATATTTGAGCTGTAATTCTTTACCAAACTGCTTACTTTCTTCATTAAAATGACGTTAAATTGATGAATCAAACATTTTGGATTTATTTTAAATCGGAAAAAAGAGGTTGGAATTCATAAACTTAGATGTTTTTCAGTAAACAACACTTTTTCCAGTTTAAAGTCATAGATGGCAGCACTATCATGCCGTTAATACCAAATTAAGTCTCAATATTGATTTTTCAGGTTTATTTGGGCTAATATTCATCATTTCGAGGTAGTTTTCCCACACAGTTTTGTTGAAGATCACGCTGCAGAAATCTTTTCCGGATTTGCAAAAAAAAATCACCAGCGCAAAAATATACCACCGCCAAAATTCCTGCTCATCTCAACTTCCGATTCAATTTCAAATCATACCAATAATACTGCTAGTTATCTGGTTAATCAAGCTCCATCGGAAAGTACAAAATTATTCTGATTATCGGTCCAAGAAATTCACTTTTATCGGTCCTTGATGAAATTCTTATTTTTTTATATTTTGATCATAGGATTTCCAAGGCGGTCACACGGTACCAAGTACTTATTTCTTGACCAAAATCATCCAGCACACCTAAATTAATCCCAGATGTTCGAAAATGGGCATCAATTCGGTTTAATTGCAAGATAGTGCTGCCATCTATAACTTGAAACTAGAGAAATAGCGCTTGACTATTTAAAAACATTTATTTATTTATTTACATAGTATTCCGTCTTACGACATAACTTGACGAACATAATTCCTAAAATTCACTCGGTCCATGGCAACCGTTCTCCAATTTCTCGGGCACCCCACGTTCGCCAGATCACGCTCCACTTGGTCTAACCACCTCGCTCGTTGCGCCCCCGCTCGTCTTGTTCCTACCGGATTCGTAGCGAACACCTGTTTTGCAGGACAGTCGTCCGGCATTCTCGCAACATGTCCGGCCCAGCGTATCCAGCCAGCTTTCACCACCTTCTGGATACTGGGTTCGCCGTAGAGTCGCGCGAGCTCGTGGTTCATCCTTCGCCTCCACATTCCGTTCTCCTGTACGCCGCCAAAGATGGTTCTTAACACTCGTCGCTCAAATACTCCGAGTGTACGCAGGTCCTCCTCGAGCAATATCCATGTCTCGTGCCCGTAGAGAACAACCGGTCTAATAAGCGTCGTATACAGGTTACACTTCGTGCGAGGGCTAAGTCTTCTCGACCGCAGTCCATAGTAGGCACGACTTCCGCTGATAATTCGCCTCCGGATCTCATGGCTGGTGTCATTGTCTGCGGTCACCAGTGAGCCGAGATAGACAAAGTCTTCGGCTATCTCCAGCTCGTTGCCGTCGATCGTGACCTTGTTATTACTGGACAAGTGGGTTCGGTCGGTTTCGGATCCGCAGGCCAGCATGTACTTCGTCTTGGACGTATTAATCATCAACCCAATCCTTCCTGCTTCGCGTTTCAGTTTGCGGTAGATCTCCTTCACCGCCGCAGATGATCGGCCGACTATATCAATGTCATCGGCAAAGCAGATAAGTTGACTGGATCTGTTGAAAATCGTGCCCCGCATTTCGCCCACCGCTCGTCGAATAACACCTTCTAGCGCCACGTTGAACATCATGCAGGATAGACCATCACCTTGTCGAAGCCCCCTGCGCGATTCGAATGAACTCGACAATTCACCCGAAATCCGCACACAGCACTGCGTTCCATACATCGTCGCCTTGATCAGTCTGATCAGCTTCCCGGAAAAGCCGTTCTCGTCCATGATTTTCCATAGCTCGTTACGGTCGATCGTGTCGTATGCGGCTTTGAAGTCGATGAATAGATGGTGCGTAGGGACTTGGTGTTCACGGCATTTTTGGAGGATTTGCCGTAATGTGAATATCTGGTCCGTCGTAGACCGTCCCTCCATAAAGCCGGCCCACAGTGGTCCAATTCTCAAAAAAGCTGGCAAAAAGTCTTTTTTCAACATTTTTTGCTCTGAAACCTTTTAAAATTATTCGATAATCATAATTTCACAAAAAATATCATATTTTTCCATATTTTCTTTGACATTTCTTTTTTTTCGTTATTCTTGTAAGAACTAAAAAAAAAATAATGGCTCAACAAGTAAATTCTTGTATTAAAATTTTCTCACAGATTGCTGTAAAACCTCTCACATCCTAGAAAGGTTCATTGGGTCTAAAATTATCCCAAAATAACAAAACATATGAAATTAAATCAGAACAGATTGACATGACAATGCTCTGGTGTCGATCATTTTTTTAATTTTTCATTCAATTACGTGAATTTTAGAAATTTTATGATAGATGGGATTATTTAACATTTTCGCCGCTACTGATCAGAATTTTGAAAACAAGGCATGTAAGTTTTTTTTCTATAATAATCATTTATTATATCAATAATTGTTTCAACACAAAACACTTAATTCACATTTTCAAATAGAAAAACAAACTTTGTGCTTCATATTTTCCTCATTTTTCAATTTAACTTTTAATTATAAATTTTTATTTTTGATCTTATTTCATATTTCATATTTTTGAAATAGTACCATAAAAGTTGCTAACTACTTTTCAAGTTTCAATTGGTGCTCATAAATTTTGAACAACAAAAAAGGTTCTTTGATTTGATCAATGATTAGAAGAATATTTGGGAAACCGTAATTTGATTATGTTTTAGGAGTTATTCCCAATTGAAAAAATAACACAGAATTGCATACTGATAGTGCTTCAAAATATGAAAAGGATATTTTATGAATGCATTTTTGAGAAAAATCAACCTAGAGATCCAATCAAATATCAATTTAGTTCGTGATCAGGAACGTTTTTGGCTTAGAAGTCAAATTTGAAGAAAATAGTGGTTCCACTCTTTGACGTCGTTCTCCAAAAATGGCAAAAAAAGGCAGCCCAATTTGCAATATTTTGTAGTCCAGAAATGTGGGAATCTATCCAACGTAAAATGAGAGTGGAGTTATGTGGAGTTTTTTTTTAATCTCTAGTTGAAGTTATAAAATTCGAAATATTTAACGTTTTTTGCAACTAGATTCCTTATAAAAAATTTCAACTTTATTCCAAAACACACATTTTTATTAGATCAGCTGAAAAATATGCCTAACAAAAATATAAAAATAATTTCAAAGCAAAATATATTCGCGATTTGAGTACCTATTCATTTTTCAATGTAATAAAATCTTTGCGAAATTTTCAAAAAATGTTCAAACCTTCCTTAGCATTTCTTTGAGAACTCCTAAACGGGTAAACTTATGACTATCATTTTTATGGTTTCATGAAGCCTAAAAATGCCGGAACACGAAGAAATATTTGGATGGATAATTATGAGCACTTTAAAAATCGACTTTCTGCCAGCTTTTCTGGGTTTTGGACCACTGTGCGGCCTGATGACTTCCCACGAATCTGTTTGCTTGTGGCGTTAGGCGGCGGAGTAGGATTCGGGACAACACTTTGTAGGCGGCATTGAGGACAGTGATCGCTCGGTAGTTCTCACAGTCCAATTTGTCGCCCTTCTTGTAGATGGGGCATATTACCCCCTCCTTCCACTCCTCCGGTAGCTGTTCTATGTCCCAGATCCGGATTATCAACCGGTGTAGGCAATCGGCCAACCTGTCCGGGCCCATTTTGATGAGTTCAGCTGCGATGCCATCCTTCCCAGCCGACTTGTTTCTATTCAGCTGGCGAATGGCTTCCTTAACTTCACTCATCGTTGGGAGTGGCTCGTCTTCGTCGTTGGCTACGCCGGCGATGTACCTTCCTCCGCCGATCTCCTGCATGTGCGCCGTTCAGGTGTTCATCGAAGTACTGCTTTCAACTTTTCATCACCTCACGATTGTCCGTCAGGATACCCCCGTCCTTATCCCGGCACATTTCGGCTTGCGGCACGAAGCCTTTGCGGGATGCGTTGAGTTTCTGATAGAACTTTCGTGTTTCTTGGGAACGATGCAGCTGTTCCAGCTCCTCGAGCTCCTCCTCCTCCAGGCGGCGCTTTTTCTCCTGGAAAAGTCGGACTCGCTGCCTCTTCCGCTGTCGGTGATTTTCCACATTTCGACGGGTGCCTCTCTGCACTACTGCCACCCGCGCGGCATTCTCTTCGTCCATCACCCTCCTACACTCCTCGTCGAACCAGTCGTTCCGTCGAGATCGCTCCACATAACCGATGACGTTCTCCGCAGCACTGTTGATGGCTGTTTTGATGGTATCCCAACAGTCCTCGAGAGGGGCTTCGTCAAGCTCGCCTTCTGCCGGCAGCGCTGCTTCGACCGATTGCGCGTAGTCTGCCGCGACCTCAGGTTGCTTCAGTCGCGCGATATTTAACCGAGGCGGGCGCCGGTTTCGCGTGTTGTTCACTACGGAGAGTTTTGGGCGCATCTTCACCATCACCAGATAATGGTCCGACTCGATGTTGGCGCCCCGACAGGATCTGACGTCGATGATGTCCGAGAAGTGCCGGCTGTCGATCAAAACGTGGTCGATCTGTGATTGAGTTTGGTACGGTGATCTCCAGGTGTACTTGTGTGAGAGGCGGTGCTGGAAAAAGGTACTACGTACGGCCATTCGTTTGGAGGCGGCGAAATCAATAAGTCTGAGGCCGTTTTCGTTGGTCAGCTGGTGTGCACTGAACCTTCCAATTGTCGGTTTGAATTCCTCCTCCTGGCCGACCTGAGCATTTAAATCCCCGATGACGATCTTGATATCATTTTTTGGGCAACGGTCGTATTCACGCTCCAGCTGCGCGTAGAATTCGTCTTTGTCGTCACCGGTACTTCCGAGGTGAGGGCTGTGCACGTTGATGATGCTGATGTTGAAGAACCGGCCCTTGATTCTCAACCGGCACATTCGTGAGTTGATCGGCCACCACCCGATCACGCGCTTTTGCATCTTTCCCATCACTATAAAAGCTGTTCCAAGCTCGTGTGTGTCGCCGCAGCTCTGGTAGATGGTACGACCATCTGGGTACGTTCGTACCGTGGAGCCCTTCCAGCATACCTCCTGCAGCGCTACGATGTCGAATTTGCGTCTCTTCAATTCGTTGGAGAGCACGTGGGTACTGCCCACAAAATTTAGAGATCGGCAGTTCCATGTTCCAAGTTTCCAATCGCTAGTCCCTTTTCGTCGCGTGGGTCTTTGCCGATTTCCATCCGAAATTTGTTGTTCGTTGTTCGTTGCTTATGTTTTTTGTAGTCACAGGCTCGCAAGGCCCGCAGCTAACCCCACTATCTCGCAGGAGGACCGTCGTGATGTTGCTGTTTTGGGTCCCGAACACCACCAGGACGCTGTTGCACTCCGCACGCCGCCCCTGACATGGAGAACAGACGCGTACGAAGCCCCCTGACTCAGTCTGCATGCGACCAAAGCATCCACCGGGGTTGGGTACCCGATCTCTGCTAAGGTTGCTCGCACCCCAGCTAGCACCACGGGGAGGTAGAGAATCGGAGTTGCAGACAAGAGGTGATATGACCACTACCCGAAGGTTGGGTGTATGGGGTCTCGAGTTGCACATTGTCTACTTCGCTAAAAACATTAGTATTTTTGAATTTGAAGCCTGTTTTTTTTTACTCAAATTCAGACTCACATCTATGTTTCGTCAATTTGCATCATACCTATGAATGATAATGAAGAAATAAAGCAGTTTGATAAAGTATTATAGCTCAAGTATCAAATTTCTTAGTTCTAAAAGAGCATCTCTTAAACCCCCCTTTTAAAACCTTCGAAAATCTTTGAAATTCTAGAAAACTCCTTAAAATACAGTTATCTATTTAAATAATTCGTAAAAGCATTATCAATCACTTTTACACGGTTAATTTTTAGAAATAATCTTGTTTTTGTTGAAAAACACAAGTGGTGCTATTCTTATTCCGCACCCTTTTTCCATAGTTTTGGTCCTCAACGCCAATTGCAACGTCCAAAAAAAGTAAACTTATGAATGATTTATTCGTTAAACAATTCAAAACAATTTGTAGAATAAAATTTTGGTGATTTTCAAACATTCATATTTTAACAAGCAAAACACATAGTGGTGCTATTCTTATTTCGCTCACTGTAGCAGTCAACGTTTCGAAAGGATCAGGACCTGACAATTTGCCACTCGTTTTCGTAAAAAACTGCTCCTTCGCCACCGCGATACTTCTAACCAGGATTTTTAATATGTCCCTGTCATCTTAAGTTTTCCCGAATGCGTGTAAAATAGCATCGATCTCACCAGTGCAAAAAAGTGGCAGCACTCATTACTTCGAAAGTTATCATCCGATTTCAATCCTTAACTGTTTCGCGAAAGTACTAGAATCTCTAGTGTACGATATATCCGTCCATAGCTAATTAAGTGATGGCTCACAATATGGATTCATGAAAAAACGTTCAACCACCTCAAACCTTATGGCATTTACTAATTTTGTGGTAATTAAACTCATAAAACGTCAGCAAGTGCACACTATATACATCGATTTCTCCAAAGCTTTTGACAGCGTTCCTCACATACTGGTAAATACCAACAGATACACAAAAATGACTTAAAAAGCATAAAAAGTTAAGATCTAATGTTATCTCGATTTTTTTTTGTCATAAATCGACTTTATATTTTCAAAAATCGCGTAAGGGAAATCTGGAAAAGCGAAATTTTAATTTTGATGCCAAATGACTTAGAAAATGTCGAAGACTTGATGTTTTCCCGAAACAAATTTTTTGGCAAAAATCGTTTTAGCCCTTTTTTGGGAAATCAATTCTCTTTGGTAATTTTCGAGGGCCAATAAACTGCAACTTTCAGCGCTTTGAAGCACTCTTGAATCAAATCCAATTGAGCTGAAATTTTAAACATATCAGTTTATGAACATTAGGTTTTCGGAATTCGACATGGCCCATTTGACTGCCACCCTAATATGTAGCTTGGGATTCCTCTTTTATCTTTCCACTAATGGATGGATATCAAACCATCATACAAAAATTTCTCGTACCCAAATAACCTCAAATTTTGCCCCTATACTTGTGCTTTGTTTTCAGTTTCCTTTTTACAGTGATTTTTTGACAGTTTTATGGGTTTAACTTACCTCCTCATGGAGAATTTCCAGTTCAAGAAAGGAATCCACCGGGGCAATGGGGAGTTACTTGATCCCAAAAGGTGTTTAAAAATAAAAATAAACATGTCAGAAAATTAGCTGGCCTCCGACGGAATTTAATCCTAAATCATTCAAGGACTATGACATTTCATTTTAAGACGATTCAAAATTGATACTAATGCATCTCTATTGAAACTCAAATGTTGACACAGAAAATGGGTTTTTATTAAGAAGTGTAACCAACCATGTTTAGTTCTTCATCAAACAAGTTGTAGCTTCATTTTTATTTTGTGATTTTTGTTCTTCTAAATGCTCAACTCCACATTCAAAAGGGTTTTGATAAAATTCATATTTTTTCGAGGTGCGAAGAACTTTATAGCTAATTTTAAATAAATTTATTAAATCCAAATATGCCATTAGTTTTAAATTCGATCAGCTTTTGATTTTATAATAATTTTCAAAAATATGTTAAAATCATTTAAGAAAATTCGGAACTTTTTAGACAAAACTTTAAAACATTACCAGAAATTTTTGAATAAAGAATTTCATGTAATTATTAACTAGTTCCAAGACCGCAAGTTATTTTGACTTCTGCGAAACAAGTTAGACAAGTTTTCCATTTGTTTACTTTTCTCCATTCTGTTTTATAAGAAACTAGCTGACCCGTTGTGCTTTGCTACACCTTCCGGAAATAAATGTAATTTGTAAAAATTTATTCAAATTAAGATTTTAGAGAGCATTTTTTTAAATCCAACCTCATCATACTTCAGAACCAACTACTTTGAAATGAGAGCTGCAGCTGCAGTTCTGAATTGCAATTTAAAGATGGTATATATTATTTACTGAAACTTGATCTCTTAACTCGTTTTTCAAGATCTGAAATTTGTACTCTGTACCCAAAAAAGAAACCTTTTTAAATATGGTCCCTTCTTTGAAAAACTCTTTATATTAAATTTACATGGGAGCTCTCCCATCTTTTTCAATTTTGTCCCCCACTGCTTGAAGAAGGTAGGCAAATTTAACCGGCTCGGCAAATTTAACCGGCAACTTTAACCCAAACAGCACTTATCATGCTAATGAAAAAAATATTAAATTAGTTATGTATCAAATACAGTGCAAATTTCTTTTTTTTTTAAATAAATTTACTACGGAAAACATATAAATATTTAAAAAAATATCAGCTGCATCACTAAATAAGTTCTCAGCGTTTTTTTTTTATTTTCTCTTTGAAAGTCAAATATTCAAAAATGTAGGCAAAAACAAATTTCTAAGTTTACATTTGTCCCGTATATTGGGAAAAGTGTCAATGCAAAGCTTATTTACAGATGCGACAGAGTAATGGCTTTAAAATCGAATGCTGTTCAAAAGGGATGACCTTCATTTACAAAGAAATTTAAGAATTTTCAATATCCGCTGCAGTTTCAACATTCGGAATACCCCTTCTGGTCTTTCCAACATATTGAATCATTTTGATGATGGATTTCTTAAAAGTTCGACGTTCGCCCTTGCCCCACCGTGTAAGTTGACAGAGAGGAATATTGTTTTTAACACTTTAAGGGTCGGGCATTGAATCGATCGAAGAGATGGCCAACAAAATCATCTACAACTTCAGAGGCAAATCGATGAAGTCTTCCATCGCAGAGATTCGTTCTCTTTATAATTAGTTTTATTTTAGGATAGTGTTTAGTTTTAAGTTTAAAATATTTTTGCCATTACAGGATGTTCTCCTACATTAAATACTTGATTGCGCTCAGCAAGTTTAAATCTTATAAATAAATTTTTATTATCTAGTTAACTATAGGGCTCTGAACAGTTCATTATTGAGCTGAACACCTAATTTAATGAAATAATGTAATATAAATGTAATGATGAATTGATACAAATAAAGACATATTTAAAAAAAAAAAAAACACTTTAAGGGTAAACTAAAAATTTCTTTTAAAAATTTTGCGTCCAGTTGAATATCGGTTCTAAAGTCTCGCTTTTCAAAAACGAAGCGGATTAAAAGTCTCTTTTATGCAGCCATGTAATACAAAAACACTTTTCATGTTAAGTACGTACTTGAATTGGTATGTAAGCAAAAATTACAATGGTTTTTTCAGAATTATTTAAAATAAAAAGCTCCCATTTTTATTTCTAAATTCGTTTCAGTTGTGTATTTGGGCCGAAGTAACAATTTCTAGAAGAAAACCTAATTTTTATTTTTTTTTTTAACAGAAAAAGTTGAACGTTTGAACATGTTCTAATGTTCCTTGAATGAAAAGACGAATGCTACCTACATTAACACGAACTAAATATGGAGGTTTTTTGGCAAATCTTTCAATTGGTTTTGATTCGATTAATAAAATACCAATCCGTGTCACATCTAGGCGTCATTTATTACCACGTGCTGTGTACAAATCAAATAAGCAAGAAAAAAACACATCTAGGTTGCATATCGCCCCACGTGTTTGAGAAACAGGCGCCTTATTGTTAAATTTTCCAGCTATCAATGAACAGTGTGCTTTGGTTACCATCCTCTTGCGACGACGTTCGCTCGCCCATGGAGACGAAAAACAAACCCCTCAAAGAAAATATGCTTGGTTGAGAAATACGCGCCAAAATATTCCTACTGATCAGTATGCTATGCCTGGGTTACTATCCTTTTGCGACGTTGGCCGCGACGCCTCGACCATAGAGACGAAAAACAAACCGCCCAAAGGAAAAAAAATCTCAAGAAAATGGATGTCATGACTTTAATTTGTTTCGAAAAACTACAAATTTTGTATGGAAGCCTCTCCTTCCTTAAGTCGGATGAAGTTTTGACTATTACAGAAACCATCCCCGGCCTCAAAAACCCTCAGATGCCAGTTTTGACGATGATCGGTTCAGTAGTTTCCGAGTCTATAGGGAACAGACAGACAGACAAACATTCATTTTTATATATATAGACTAGCTGATTTTACCCGGCCTTGCTCGGGTTCACATAAAACATAAATCAAATAAGTCATTTGACTTTTTGAAATTTTGTAAGCTTTTTGTTCATCATCATAACCAATTGGACCATGTTTGGCCATGTAAGCTATGTGAGTTTTGTTAGTCTTCTTAAAGTTTCAATTGGGATTATTAGAAAAAAATTTAGTTTTCATATTATTGAACTAATAGTTTTTAGGTTTGCTAACGGAAATTTGAACTAATTTCCCTTGAATGCTTATCCTTTCTATCACAAAAAAACCCGGTTTAATACACTTAACAGTGGATTTGAGCCTTTCTTTCAGATTCCAAACATATTAGTTTTGCGTGTTTTAATCTATAACGGTAGAATGTTTACAAAAATCACTTTTGTAAATGATTTTCGTTAAATGAAGCTATCAAACGGAATAAACTATAGGGGATAAAAAAGGATTTTTGAAAAATTATAAGATTTTATGTTACAATCGATAAAAACGATTTTTTGTTACGATCGAGAGAGAAACTCAAAAATAAATAAACGATTATTTTATAACAAACAAACGCCTGCACGAATTCTCGCCTTAAATTTGCATATTTAGGAAGCAATGGATCGAAAAGCCGTAATGTAGAGCCTTCGTGTGTACATTGTTGTCTGAATATGAATACGAATTTTTAATTGGAATATTTTCTTTAAAAGTGGGGTAAAAATATTGATTTGTATAATCATTGTCATTTTTATTATAATTTATTCTCAACTCGCATCTTTACTCTTAACATTATTATTATTATTTATAAGAGACCTTTTAACCACCCGGGTCGTTCGGGTACATTGATTTTGATTAAAATTAAGCGAATTTTAATTGATAAGAACGATATTCATTGTGTTTGTTCTTGCGTAAAAGTTATTTCCCAAAACTCATCCGGGATCGAATCAATTGAAACATTTCTTTTTTTCTTTTTAGGTGTTTTTGTTGTTTTCAAATCTTGATTTAATGTTTTGCTGTCATCCAGAGAGCTATTGGCAGCTCGACTACGCCGTTTCTTACGTTTATTTACATCCTGTTTCTTTTGACCGTTTTCTGGCCCAGTCTGAGTTTTATTGTCGTCTATTTTTACAAAAGACGGCTCAGCTTCAGATACTGCCTTTTTCAAATAACCGCGTAGAGTGTTCATGTTGTACATACACCTGAAAATAAAATTAAGCTCTTGAAAAAGTTTGTTTACGAAAAAAAAATTGAATTGAACAACGCTTTAACCCTTTCCTTCCCACGAGGTTTTTCACGTTTTAAAAATAGAAATATTGGTTTACAGTTAAAGTTCTAGAACAAAAGATGCATAATTTAAGCCTACTTTAATGATCCATTTGATAAATTTGGGTTTTGAGGTTGATCATATGTGTTCCATTGGGAAGATAACAACACATAGGGTGCAAATGAAAAACAGGAAATAATTGCAAAAAAACATGGAATTTCATCACTTCATTGGTCACAAACTAAAACGATCCTATTTGATGAAAAACTTCTTTGGTATACGCATCCCTCGAAAGTCTATTTATTGAAATATCTGAAATTTTCATTTTTTCCTTGAACAATTGGCCACCATGACACTTTGCGCAAGGGAAACAAAACATGCCGTTTTTCGAGAAAATCTCGAACTTTTACAAATATTTTAAGACATGTGGTCATTTAAGCAGATGAATTAACTATCCTGAAGCGAATTTTTTTGTTGACGAAATGATTTTCTTGAGTATTGATAAGAAGCTTCCCAAGAAGAAAAGTACGTTTTGTTCCCAGTGTATCACCAGTGATCCACTTTACTTACTCAAAAATTTATATGTTTTAGTTGAAATCTAAGTAAACCATCATTTGATTCTGCTTGCATAAGCAACCTTCTGCACGTCAGTATTTTTATTTCAAGGAAATTATAAAAACTTGTCAAGTTATTGAGCAACAAATGACGACTTGATTTAAATTCGAAAAAAATCCGACTTTTTTGCAGCTTTTGATCTGCCAAGCAAAACCTAGCGAACCGATTTTCTTCAAATTTTGTGCAATGTTTCTTTACTCATATTCGGTGAGAAAATGGTGTTGATCCAAAGCGCCCAGTTCAAATGCGAGCTGTGCAAAGTTGTGGATCACCTGTGCTACCATGGGAAGGAAAGGGTTAAGCAAGGATGCCGTAAAATATTTGTTAAAGAAAAACGGAGAACATTGCAACATACTTTATGAACAGAGCTGCGAATGGTTAGTGTCAGCCAACCAATATCAGTCGACTTTGATACTTGCATATCTATGTCATGTGATAATGATTTTTGTTCAGCGACATAAGCTAACAATGTCATGACCAATTTGAACGAATATCAGTTTTCTTGCTATAAATTTAGCTTCTTACGGTCATGGATTACATTTCGACAGGCTCCTGCAATGATATAGAATCCGTGTGTGCATCTCTCACATTTAAGCTTTTTTTTTCTCAAATTGGAGCTTTTCATCTCCTATGCTCTCAAGGCAAAAAAAGCTAAGATCTAAGGGAAAAAACTTAAGAAACGATATTCACAAACACTTCACATTCACAAATATATGTTGGTCACATGATTCATAGACAAATCCTATATCATTGCAGCAGAGTCATTTTTACAACTGTTGCTCCACAAATAACGTAAAATCCATCCTAACACAACCAGAAATCAAAATAGAAAGATAACAGTGTGTTATGCGAGTGGAGAAAAACAATGTCATGAAAAATTTACATTTCTGCCTGACTTTTTTCGATGACATTGACTACTAGACGTTGTTTAGGA
The DNA here is from genome assembly GCF_029784155.1 of Uranotaenia lowii. Taxonomy (NCBI): domain Eukaryota; kingdom Metazoa; phylum Arthropoda; class Insecta; order Diptera; family Culicidae; genus Uranotaenia; species Uranotaenia lowii. The sequence continues at coordinate 319,512,139 of NC_073692.1, forward strand.
TCAAATGAAATCGACTGAAAATTACCAGTCTTGTTTATTGATGATAATATCAATTTTTTTAAATTGAACTCAAAATTTGTTAAAACAGCTTGGTTTCCCGTGTTATTGAAAATTGCAGAAATCTTCTTTATTAAGGATTCTTTAAAATTACAGCCAAAAACTCGGAAGTGCCGAAGGGTATAGCTGAGATGACCAAGTGGAAAGTCTAAAATGATCGGCACTATTTTTTTGGGAAGAATGACAGCTTGCTATTAAATTCCTTGAAATAAAAAAAATGGTACTTTATATTTAACCATTTTTTTCGATCTTCTACTATTCGTATTTAAAAGTAGGTAGACGACCTAATAAAAAAACCCAAACAGGTTTGGTGTCGTAGAGATTCGAGTAACATCGTCGGATCAAAAGAAAACAAGTTATTTTTTTTTCATTAAATAAGTCAGCTTTTTAGGTAAAAGTGATGTTAAAAGTATGATTTTTCTTTTAGAATAAAACTTTTTAAACCTCAAAGGAATCACCCAATCCTAAATTAGTGTTAGAAGGTGTTCTGGCAATTATGAAAAACGAAAAAAAACCTAAGAGGCCAGGTGTCTCGAAGTCAGTCACACTGAGATCCTAGCGCCTCAATGATTTGAACATAGTTCATAAGAAACGACTGGGAAATCTTAATCAGAAATCGAATCTGGACCTCTAACCCTTATATGTTAACTAAATAACTCAACTAAAATCGAAAGAATTGAATCGGATTGTTGCATAATAAAAAGTTAATTTACGTACCTTATACGCAGCAACAATCGTTAAGGCACCAACAATCGACTTTTCACGCACTGACACTTTTCTTTTTGAATCTATTTCACCGTTTTTTACAGGAATAGAATGTAGACAACTTTCAGCGCCAATTCGAAATGAAATAAATGGAGGCTGCCAGCCTGAAGCCAGTCAACACAACGCCAACACGCTCGAAATTCTTTAACCAATTATCGTTAAAAAGTAACCATTTTCACACCCTTCCGCGTTAAGGGATTTTTTGACTGCTTCCATAGAAATCATTTTTTGACTTCTTTTGAGAAGTGGAAATATGGTTACTTTTTAACCGCAAGAAATTATTGCGGAGAAGTTGAAAAAACGGTTTATTTTAAACCATATCGCAGAATGGAAGGAAAACAGGTAATTTTTTTTCTTTAAAATACTAGAATTGGGATGTTTTCAACTGGAAAAAGAAAAAAGATGCGGGTTTAAAAGCAGCTTATTTATTTTTCTTCAAACTGCCGGCTCAACATTACCAGGTCCTCGCGAACCTTTTACTGGTGTTGCCTCCACAAAGATCAGGCATATTTACAGCCTTGGATGGCAATCATTAATAACTTAAGTCTGGTAGCAAGTACGTGTTCGGGATTCATTGACAAAAATGCCTGTATGTTACGAGCTACCTCCTGCAGGACCTTATGAATGTGTTCATTCATAATGTGGTCGAAGAAGGTCAGATTAACGATGGCGTCAGAGAGAAACCTGTTGAAGAAAAAGGTTTAAAATGTTTAAAACATCAACTGGAACGCAAGCAAAATTCCAAACCTGTGCTTAAGGTCGTTAATATTGGACATGTCGGCTGCAATCTGCTGAATCAGTGACAGCAGTATCCGTTGTTCTAGAGCACATGGATTGAACACCTGTTTGTAATTGGCGTGCTTTATTGTGAATCACACTATAGTTTCAAATCGTTGGACTGAAGAGCTATAACGAATGCATCGTTTATGCGCCCTGTGGCTAGCAGTTGCCGGATGTGTTCGGGATGACCCAAAAAAGCGGGCGCTGGAGTTTGTGCTTGCGACCGCACCGCTGACAATACTGAGTCCTCTAGAGAAGAGGCTTGGGCCTCCAAACCCTTATCGATTTCCGCCCTTACGTTTTCCCAAATCATTTTAAGCTAATTGCCTTGGAAATCATTCGAATCATTGCTTAGATCTTTACGCTAGGCTGCAACATTGGCGGGTTGGAATAGATCATTGACAGTTAAGTTCTGCCCAGTTTATTGAACGGTTTTTTTTAGCGCGGCTTCAAACTCTTCGTTCAGTTTTCTGCATGATAAATACGTTTCCGTTTTATCGAGGTCTGCAAGATGAAAATATAACAGTAAGAATCATGTATTTCAAAAGGATGACTTTGAACATTACATTCTTTTAACCCTGCTGAAAATTCTTTATTGAGCTGCCAAAACAGTTCTTGTGAGCATCACTCATAATTCGGTAAAATGATGTTTCGTAACGCTTCATGAAATGATGTTTCCATTGCTTTTCGAACACTCTTATAGACGGAATTACCGATAGCATCAATAGTTACCTGAAAATAAAAATAAAACAAATGACTCAATGTTCATACAATTTGCAATATTTTCACACCAGAAACAGAAATTCAAGACCAACGCGGTGATTTCGATTTAAAAAAAAAAAAGAAAACAATAATACTCACCTGATTACGCATAGTTTTTGTACACCCTCTTGGAGGGCACAATCGAATTTTTGCTGCAACTGCTCCCGATTCGGTTGACAATCTGGAGCGTCAATCTCGGTTCTAGTGAATTCATGATAGTAAAGTTTAAGCTGCTGAAATGTTTGCTGTACATAGTTCCGATTTTCTCACTATGAATATCGGACAAAGTGCGCTTCTCCGAACTGGTCTGCTCGATAATGTTGGATTCGATCTCCCGTAGAGTATCATTGAGTAACTTCGAATTATCTGTACGTATTTTTTGTAGATCGGACACTTGCGAACGCAGTTCAGTTATTTGTCGAGGAATTCTGCTACGTCTAACAGCCGATCCATTTTTTGAGTTAGTTCGTCCATCTGTTTGTTCGATTGTACAACAGCAATGCTGGGAAGCATGGAAGGCTGTGGAAGATCTTTCAACGGAGGAAGCGGCACTCCGGGAACCTTCGGCCATTCAATGGTTCTACTGCTAGGAGATTCATTGTCATCGTCGTCTATGTTTTTGAAATTTTACCGTGTTTCTTCGTCGTCGATGATTTCGTTTTCCAGATCATTCAACTCGTCATCATCACCAGCAATCTCATCGGTATCTTCCAAAAGGATATTGTCGGAATCATAGTGCTCATTAAGACAGTCGTTTTCTTTGAGCGATAAAAATTCCTGAACTTCATGCGATGGACTGGAGCCACCGCTAGCTAACATTTCTGCAGAAGGCATAGGCGGAACAGATGGCGTCACTAAGAAGGGAATTAACATTTCAAGTTTAGTAAACGGTAATGTTAAATAACTCAATATGCTTACCCAATAAAGTTATTTGTTGTAGTTCGACTAACTTGCGAACTTTAGCTTGTTCCTGTTCCTCTTTCATTATGCTGTTGACGATGTTGACGACAATCCCAGCTTGGATAACATGTGCATTATCCCTTCTGAGCGATATACTTGCCCCGGTGCCGGAACCCAGAATCAGCCGACCATGATTGATCAGAGTTCTGTTTTCCGATTCACGGACAGCGACTTACAGGCAGTTTTGTTCACTTCCCGCTTGATGTGGACCATTTGCTGTGCCATTCCCATGATGCTGATTTCTTCCGACCGGAGCTTTTCGGAGTGGCTTATTTCCCATTTTTGACTGATTTTCACCGACGGATATAGCCAAAATTTACCAAAAAATTGGCAAAATAATTTTGACAGGCTGAAAAAAAGTCCAATAGTTAAATAAATGAAATATTGAAAACCGAATACAAGAAAAATTACCAATCCAAGTTTTTTGCTTCTAGTACTGAATGAACCGGGAGTTTCCTGAGACAGCGATATCGACCGCAATTCCAGCAGAGACGCCGACCGACCAGCCCCAGCTTCATCCGAATCGCAGGAACAGATTTACTATACTACTATGAAACATTTTATTCGTGCGAAAAAAATACAAATTTTAATAAACGCGTTCGGTTTGCTCCACGGTTAAATCCAAAATGGCGAAGAAATGTTTCAACCATTTTGTGGTTAATACACGAGAACTGCCAAAATGGTTAAAATTTCGCAAAGAAATAATCTTTAAAAAAACAATATTGATAGTTTTTGAGAAAAAACCAGAAAATTGGTATAACCATATATGGTTAAATAAAAATGAGCGTGTACCTATATGCTGTTATGTATTACAGTGTGATCAAGAAAACCAAAATTCGGAAGGATAATTTATTCAAAATAAATCAGAAAATATATTTTATAGCAGCGACCGTTCTACCAAGTAGTTAAAGTTTGTATTTTGAAAATGATATTTAAATATTTCACAAATGTGGAAGACAAAATATAATTATGAGTGTAAATCTTAGTTTGTAAATATGTACATTAAGAATCGAAAATTTGAAATTGCATTCATAATTGTGAATTCAAGATTTTAATTCTAAATCAACGTTGTTTTTTATGGTTCGCAACACAAACTCCATACAAATAAGCACACAACTACATCCACGAGATATGAATTTCAATTATTAGCATATTTTATCATTAAACGCGGAAATTATTTTGTTGAATTGTGAGTGGGGATCTGAGCTATTTCTGTCTTATAGCTTGTACAGTGGTGTATAGTTCAAAATGTACCCAAGAACTATAATTTTTTTAAGAGATGCCTATTACTTCAAATCATATAAATTTTAGATATATAATGCAATCCGTTGTTTTCGAATCTTGGTTTAATGTTTTGCTGTCATCCAGAGAGCTATAGGCAGCTCAACTACGACGTTTCTTACGTTTGTTTACATCCTGTTTCTTTTGATCGTTTTCCAGCCCAATCTGAGTTTTATTGTCGTCGATTTTTTCAAAAGACGGCTTGGCTTCAGATACTGACTTTTTCAAATAACCACGTAAAGTGTTCATGTTGTACATAAACCTGAAAATAATATTAAGCTCTTGAAAAAGTTTGTTTACGGTAAAAGGAATTGAATTGAACAACGCTTTAAACAAGGATGCCGTAAAATATTTGTTAAAGAAAAACGGAGAACATTGCAACATACTTTATGAACAGAGCTGCGAATGGTTAGTGTCAGCCAACCAATATCAGTCGACTTTGATACTGCTTTGCATATCTATGTCATGTGATAATGATTTTTGTTCAGCGACATAAGCTAACAATGTCATGACCAATTTGAACGAATATCAGTTTTCTTGCTATAAATTTAGCTTCTTACGGTCATGGATTACATTTCGACAGGCTCCTGCAATGATATAGAATCCGTGTGTGCATCTCTCACATTTAAGCTATTTTTTCTCAAATTGGAGCTTTTCATCTCCTATGCTTTCAAGGCAAAAAAAGCTAAGATCTAAGGGAAAAAACTTAAGAAACGATATTCACAAACACTTCACATTCACAAATATATGTTGGTCACATGATTCATAGACAAATCCTATATCATTGCAGCAGAGTCATTTTTACAACTGTTGCTCCACAAATAACGTAAAATCCATCCTAACACAACCAGAAAACAAAATAGAAAGATAACAGTGTGTTATGCGAGTGGAGAACAACAATGTCATGAAAAGTTTACATTCCCGCCTGACTACTTTCGATGACATTGACTACTAGACGTTATTGAGGATCAAATGAAATTGACTAAAAGTTACCAGTCTTGTTAATGATGATAATATCAATTATTTAAATTGAACACAAAATTCGTTAAAACAGCTTGGTTTCCCGCGTTTTTGAAAATTGCAAAAAATCTTCTTTATTAAGGATTCTTAAAAATAGCTGTTCAAAGAATTCGATCATATTTCATTGATATATTGTTGATTGCTTTTTAAGTCATAATCATAATCAAAAATTACAGCCAAGATCTCGACAGTGCCGTAGGGTAAAGCTGGGATGAACAAGAGGAGAATCCAAAATTATTGGCACTATTTTTTTTTTTTTGGGGAAGAATGACAGCTTGCTATTAATTCCTTGAAATAAAAAAAAAAAAGTTGGTGCTTTATAATTAACAATTTTTTTCGATCGTATATAAAAAGTACATACACGACCTAATAAAAAAAAACCCAAAAAGGTATGGTGCCGGAGAGATGCGAGTAACATAATCAGCCACTCTGATCCTAGTGCCTCAATGATTTGAACATAGTTCATAAGAAACAACTAGAAAATCTTAATAGGAAATTGAATCTGGACCTCAAATCCTTATATATTAACTAAATAACTGAACTAAATTCGAAAGAATTGAATCGGATTGTTGCATAATAAAAAGTTAATTTACGTACCTTATACGCAGCAACAATCGTTAAGGCACCAACAATCGACTTTCCACGCACTGACACTTTTCTTTTTGAATCTATTTCACCGGAATAGAATGTAGACAACTTTCAGCGTCAACTCGAAATGAAATAAATGGAAGCTGCCAGCCTGGAAAAGGTATGTTTAGAATTGCTGTCAGTCAACCTGCCAGTCAGTCAACACAACGCCTACCTGTATGCTGTTATGTATTACACTGTGATCAAGAAAACCAAAATTCGGAAGGATAGTTAATCCAAAATAAATCAGATAATATATTTTATAACAGCGAGCGTTCTACCAAGGAGTTAAAATTTGTTTTTTGAAAATGATATTGAAATATTTCAAAATGTAGATGACAAAATATAATTATGAGTGTAAATCTTAGTTTGTAAATATGTACATTATGAATCGTAAATTTGAAGTTGCGTTCATAATTATGTATTTAAGATTTTAATTCTAAATCAGAATATTGAATTTCAATCTGAAATCTGTACTGAATGATGATTTTTGAATTTGGACTGTGCATTACTACACCTAATTCTATAAACGATGTAAATATCAGCAATGTTAATGAAAATTAAGCTGTAATTTTCACTAAAGAGCATTCAATTTCAGCGAAATTTTTAGTATATAATAGTATCATAATATTTTAACGTTGTTTTTTATGGTTCGCAACACAAACTCCATACAAAGAAGCACACAATTAGATCCACGAAATGTAAAATCCAATTATTAGCATATTTTATCATTAAACGCGGAAACTATTTTGTTGAATTGTGAGGCGTCATCTGAGCTATTTCTGTCTTATAGCTTGTACAGTGGTGTTTAGTTCAAAATGTGCACAAGAACTATAATTTTGATTAGGAGATGCCTATTACTTCATATCATATGAATTTTAGATATATGATGCAATCCGGAAAAATATTCACATCGGTTGCGGTGGCCCAAGTAGGGATCCAACTATATTATTTTTTTTTTTTTTTTCGAGAAAATCTATTACATTTGATGAGTTCTTTTCCACGTCAATAGAGGTTCGTTAAAAAATTAGGATTGAGAAGCCATCACCTCAAGAAACCATAAGCACTAACGAATTGTCAAAATGCTATCCAATAACAATCTTATCTGCCCTCTCTTAGCACTGTGAGTCAAATCTGGCGAAACTAACTGCTATATTGGCGCTTATGGTTACTTGGGACAGTCAATATAAAATAATTTTTACATTGTTGAGGGCTAAGCAGAAAAAGCGGGGAATAATTAGGTTAGCTCCTCCGTCATAAAAATCATTTTTCATAAAATTAATGTTTCATGGGAAACCTCCTTCTCACTGAATCTTATGCTTTGATTTAAATAAGTTGAATTAAAAATCGTCCTTTTTTATGGATCAGCAAAATATCCTATGTATTTGTTCTTGATAGAAGGTAAAAACTTACTTTGGCTTTGAAATAGTTCCATATTATGAGATCATAACGAAGGCAACCTTCTTTGGACCCCTGTTACTCTTGATGAGCCTAAATTTGAGATTTGGCATTATACACACACAACGCTTCTACCGAATGCCCTAGAGCTTGCGCCCAACTGTGAAAATTCTACCATCAGACGGAATTCGAACACCATCTTAACGCCGCCTTCAGTACTGTTATCTAACAAAGCCTCGAATATCAAATTTTTCGGGATAATATATAATCTAGGACCATTATTTTGTTACAATTTTCCATACACCCTAATGACATTTTCTTAACCCGAATTACAATTGAGGCGCTTGGGATCAGAGGGGTGCAAGTGCTTAGATGATTGTTTCGAGAAAACGCGCTTCAAAGTTGTGAAGGTGCTCGATTTTTCATGTATTTTCGAATTCGAGCAGTTTTAATTCAACCAAAAAAATTTCCAAAAAAATATAAAAAATCTCAATTATGCACCAAACACACATTTAAACATGAAGAATCGTTAGTCATGCCTACTTAGCTCGAATTTGATTATTCTGACACTTTCACCCCTCTGATTCTGAGGGCCTCAATTGTTAAAGGGTCATTAACAAATATTAATTATAGTAACCCTAATTAAATTGTCGCAAATGTGTACGGGGAGGAAACTGCACTTATTTAAAATATGGCCACAACACAAACAATCTTAATTTTGGCTTTCGTATTCAGTGGATCAATTTAGAAGAACTTACGATTTGGTCATCATCGGACACAGGCAACACGTAGCGATTCAAGACAGCTGACACCCTCGCCGACTTTCAGTGAGATTGAACAGCTTGTCGATGACGTGTTCGATGACAGGCTTATCCACAACACATAGTACGAACGATGTAGATTATGATGTACGAAAACTTGAGTACCGAAGTATCCGTTGCTACTCAGGACGACGAATGGTTTAGCAGATAAGCAACTTAAGCATCATACCTTCCTCGAATCCAGTCTTCGACCTTGCTATATTTTCCGATGGAATCAAAGGTTGGACTCCGTCTAATAGGTGTCGTAGCCATCGTTTTATCGCAGCAGATTTTCAGCAACATTGCCACCTGAAATGAGTGAGGTATTCCATTAATTAAGGACTGTTAGGCGTCGATGTCCCTATTATACGTACTTGTCATATACTGAATATTGAATCTAGGAACGGGGATGGTGATAATTTGTTCAACCTGCGGACAGCGACGGAAGCCGATTCCTGCCGGACAGCTGTGATATCTCTCCTTCCGGAACTATCTCTAGCTGACTGTGGTAAGACGAGGGTAATTTGGCTGCGTATTCCATTGTTGCTATTGGGAAGAAAAGTATTTAAAAAAATTGAATGGCTCGTTAAAATTTTGTACCTACCGGATGTATCTTTTTTTTTGCTTTTGTGGTTGCTGCTGCTGAGTGTATTGCAGAGAAGTGACACTGATGAATTTTCAACTTCTGCTGAAACAGCAGCTGTTGCTACTGAACTAGGTTTCCAGCTCAGCCGAGATGGCACCTGTCGATTGATTCGAGTGGTGTGATTCTCCATTCGTCGAATGGTCCTCTGGATGTTTAATACGGAAGGCAGGAAACACAGGAATTCCCACGGTGGAAATATTCGTGCTTCTGCTGTTTCACTTTGAGTCCCGCTTTGAATGATTTCTTCAATCCGGAGACGAACAGCACTTGCTGTCGCGGAAGAAAGAACGGCGACAAATAAAATTTTTAGCACTGAATGATTTTATTCCACGAAAGGATCGAATGTTTATTTGTGTGCGTGAGCGCACGCTTTAAAAAAAATAAAAATATGGGTGTGTGCGTTCACTTTGATTTTACGTGAAATTAATGAGTTATAGGGAAGTAAAGTATTTTCTACAGAACACACAAATTAATTTCTAAATTCTTTTGCGTGTAGGAAACAAATTGGCTCCGATGAACCTATGCTTATCTTTTTCACCCGATCTTTCCTTAATGGAGCTTTGCCTTTTCTGAATGTACGTGGCATTTCTTTCCCTGCACGTTGCCGCGTAATGTCCAGGATTTCCACAAGTACGACACTCCTCATTAGTTGCCGGACAAGTTCCAGATTTGTGGAACAAACGGTTACACCTATTGCAGCGAAAACGTTTTCCTTCTCCGGAAAAATGGTTCTCGCTTTCTTGTCGATACCTTTCCGGGTAATTCCAGCCCGCATCATTATATCGGCGTTTTGGCAGGTGTTTATTTCCACTGAACCGATTCCGTTCTCGCGACACCACGAATGCTCTGCTGGATTCAGCTACTCGTGACGGTTTCGGAATGTATGCCTCTTCTCGAGTCGCAGACTGTACAATAAAAGTCGTCTCATAGCCAAAAATTCTCGCCGCCTTTGCCACCTCACGGTTACGCATTCCTTTAAGTAGTTGCATTCGAATGAATCGATCCTGATCCGTTTGACTATAACGACAGAGACGCACTTTTTCCAAAAGACGTGCATGGAAGGCAATAGTTGGTTCATCAATGCCTTGTTGGAGATTGGAAAACATTTCATGTTCCGCCGTTACGTCGACCATTGATTGCAGATATTTTTCGATGTTTTTGACAAATAGGTTGTAGCAGTTTGGTTCGGTCAGACTTGGGCGAAGTCTCGCAGCCCTGGTAATTCCTTGGAGTTTCTCTCCCATCGAAAGGAACAATGTCTGAGCGCGCTTGACAGGGTCCGTCACATTTGCCAAGGAAGTAGCGATCTCAAACCGATCGATAAACCTGTTCCATTGTTCCCACATAGCGTTTGCCGGAACATCGTTTGGGAAAGGTTTTATATTTTCCCATCGAATACTACCAGAGTTTGCTGATGAACCTGGATTGACCTTCGCATTGTTCCAGCTTAGATCTTCATCAGAAAGCGCAGAACTTCTGACCGACTCGTCATCTTCACGAGAGCGATAAGTGTTCATCTCTTTAACTAATTTATCTATAGTATTCTGCAGTTTTTCTATCTTCTGGATGTATTCCTGGTTTTCACTTTTTTTATATTCACGTTTCTCGTTTATTGGAATTTCACGTTCTTCAAACTCCATGTCATCTGACGACCACTCGCCATACATTTCGCCGTATTCTTCGGGATCGCTGTTGGATTTAGGGGCCCGAACATATTTTCCGGCAGACGACATTTTCAAATGGTTTATTTTTTCAACGATTTTTTTTTCAAAATCTGTAAAAGACAATGCATATTAACCATATTAAAACAATTGCAAAACGATTTGATAAGGCGTAGATAAAACTTTAAGCTAACTGTTATAGAAATTGTAAAATACATTGCATGAACCGTTAATTCCGAATTGATCGTATTTTTAATATGTTGTTAGGTTATGTATCTAACTGTTAAAAACTGTTAAAACTATCATATAGTAAAACTGTTCTGCAATCAGTTGCGATAACGTTCAAATACCACTCATGAATAACGTATTTTTGGAATTGTATTGTTTTTGTTAAAGTTATTCTTAAAATTTGCTTCCAGCTGAACATTTACAGTATAAGTAGTAAAACGATTTTATAAGACGTTCTTCCAACGTTATGTGTACCGAATTCTGAATAGTAATGGAACATAGCACACACACTTACAAACAAACATGTGCATTTTCAGTTTATTCACTTGTACGATGATATTATGGGCTCCTTTACCAGGAGGTCTAATTTCAACACATGGCCTGGATATTGGCGTAGCTGCTGGTCACTACTGGAATTTTTTTAGCGGTGTCGTGATCCGCTCAAAAATTTGCAGTAAATTTCCTAGCGGTCTCCCGATCCGCTCTACAGTTTTCTACAAAATTTCCTAGCGGTCTCCCGATCCGCTCAACAATTTTCAGCAAATTGCCTAGCGGTCTCCCGATCCGCTCTAAAGTTTTCCACAAATTTCCTAGCGGTCTCCCGATCCGCTCAACAATTTTCAGCAAATTTCCTAGCGGTCTCCCGATCCGCTCAACTATTTTCAGTAAATTTCCTAGCGGTCTCCCGATCCGCTCTACAGTTTACCACAAAATTTTTTAGCGGTCTCCCGATCCGCTCAACTATTTTCAGTAAATTTCCTAGCGGTCTCCCGATCCGCTCTTCAGTTTTCCACAAAATTTCCTAGCGGTCTCCCGATCCGCTCAACAATTTTCAGCAAATTTCCTAATGGTCTCCCGATCCGCTCAACTATTTTCAGTAAATTTCCTAGCGGTCTCCCGATCCGCTCTACAGTTTTCCACAAAATTTTCTAGCGGTCTCCCGATCCGCTCAACAATTTTCAGCAAATTGCCTAGCGGTCTCCCGATCCGCTCTAAAGTTTTCCACAAATTTCCTAGCGGTCTCCCGATCCGCTCAACAATTTTCAGCAAATTTCCTAACGGTCTCCAGATCCGCTCAACTATTTTCAGTAAATTTCCTAGCGGTCTCCCGATCCGCTCTACAGTTTACCACAAAATTTTTTAGCGGTCTCCCGATCCGCTCAACTATTTTCAGTAAATTTCCTAGCGGTCTCCCGATCCGCTCTTCAGTTTTCCACAAAATTTCCTAGCGGTCTCCCGATCCGCTCAACAATTTTCAGCAAATTTCCTAATGGTCTCCCGATCCGCTCAACTATTTTCAGTAAATTTCCTAGCGGTCTCCCGATCCACTCTACAGTTTTCCACAAAATTTTCTAGCGGTCTCCCGATCCGCTCAACAATTTTCAGCAAATTTCCTAGTGGTCTCCCGATCCGCTCAACTATTTTCAGTAAATTTCCTAGCGGTCTCCCGATCCACTCTACAGTTTTCCACAAAATTTTCTAGCGGTCTCCCGATCCGCTCAACTATTTTCAGCAAATTTCCTAGTGGTCTCCCGATCCGCTCAACTATTTTCAGTAAATTTCCTAGCGGTCTCCCGATCCGCTCTACATTTTTCCACAAAG